>NC_142025.1:128566032-128662680 GCF_049901735.1 Notechis scutatus
AATTTTCTTTAAGAGCATGCTAAAACTGTAATTGGGTGTCGTTCTGAAAATGGCCATAAGATTGCGCCAGAAACCTGGGTTGTTTGGAGTGCCTCAGTGAATCTCTGTTTCCTTCTGTTGGAGAGTATTGCCATTCCTTCTAATGACTGTTACTGATCATTGATGTAAGTCTGTTACTGAACTGTTTTTTGATACTGGACTTTGATATCTGGATTATCCCTGGACTGGACACTGACGGAATTACCTGTGAGTGACTTGAACTGCTTATCTGGAACTTTGCTTAAACGTTTATTGGAAGTAAAATCCTACATTTACTGTACAATGTATCTGTGTGCTTTTTGTGTGTTGTTCTTCACCACTCTCACTACGTCTCCCTGTATGTGCTCATTCTCCTAACAGGGAATTATTTCAACAAATACATCATTTTGTGCTGTAATTTATATTTTTATAGACCCCAGTTATAATTGCCTTCCAGAAGGAAAAAAAACACTTCCAAGCTATCCAAATCTCAGGGGACAGGGAAACAAAGAACATCACTGCCTCTGTACATTGTTCTCCGACTTAAATGTCAAAGTGGGGAAGTTCTCCAACATGTACATATAAACAATATCAGACAAACGTAAAGATTTCTTAAAACTTTCTCTTTATGAGTTGATGTTTATTGTTCAGTTCAGGTCTCATCACAATGATAAAACACTTGGGAAGAAAGATACACATTAATAAGCCAGCACTGGAGGAGATCATGGAGAAGATCTCCACTGCCAATGTATATTTTCCCCTTGTGCTTAGATAGGTTGGAATAAAGCACAGCCAAACACTGCAGAAGACCAACATGCTGAAGGTGATGAATTTGGCTTCATTGAAACTGTCAGGTAAATTCCTAGCTAGAAAAGCAGCAGAAAAGCTAATCAGAGCAAGAAAACCCATAAAGCCCAAAACACAGTAGAACATGACTGAGTCTTCATTGCACTCCAGGATGATTTCTTCAGACACTGAAAGCACATCAAAATCTGGAAACGGTGGGGATGTTATAAGCCACACAGCACAAAGACTTAATTGAACAAGAGAACAGGATAGTAGAATGAAACTGACCATCCTTCCCCCCACCCATTTCCTCAGCCTAGAACCAGGTTTGGTGGCCATAAATGCTAGAACCACAACAAAGGTTTTGGCCAATACACAAGAAATTGCCACAGAAAAGATGAGACCAAAAGCTGGTTGTCGAAAGAGACAAACAAACATATTGGGCCTCCCAACAAATAGAAAGACACAAAGGAAAGAGAGGAGAAGAGAAATTAGCAGTGTATAAGTGAGATTCCGGTTGTTGGCTTTGACGATAGGAGTGTCTTTGTGTTTGATGAAGATTGTGATTACCAAAGTTGTCATTAAAGAAAAGCAAAAAGAAAGAACAGTCAGACTGATCCCCAAGGGTTCTTCATAGGACAAAAAAGTGATCCGCTTTGGAATGCACATATTTTTGGCAGGATTTGGATATTGATCTTCAGGACATGGAGAGCACTCATCCTTGTCTGAAAAAGAACACAGTGCAATTGATACAGTTGATTGTAGACAGTCTATATACATAGGGTTGTATTTGAAAATTTCCTACCCTTCTCCTTTGATATTTTTCCCTCTGGACATAGACGACAATCATAGCAACAAAACAACTGTCCTTCTTTCTTGGCCTTGCTGTGTCCTGTCTTACAAGGATCATTACACAAAGATACAGGTAATGCCTATCAATGAATGAAGAAGAGTATTTTAAGATACAGAGAGGAAAGGAAGAGCTTGGAGAGTTTACGTGATGACCCGTAGTGCCTGAAAAAATAACAAAAAAACTCAAACATGAATCAAGGTCTTGTAATGCCTTCAACTTAACTGTGCTGTTTTATTAGTCACAGTTTAAATTCAGAAAGTAGATAATGAAGCAAAAGGAAACCAAAAACAAATCTCATTGACCGAGAGTTCCAAGACAAACCAAGATAATTAATCACACGTTCCAGGAAGATAACCAGGGAGAGTCCATTGGAAGAATGCCAACAAAGGTAAACCTCATCCAATGAAAGCACTAATTTGACTCCAGTGTCTGTGAAAATGCAGTTCCAAACTCTTATACAGAGCTCACAGCTGCAACCCATGAGGAGGATCATTGCCCTCTTCTCCAGAGTAGACCATGTCTTTCCCTTATCCTTTCCTCCCTGCATGCCCTAGGATGGATAGGGGATGGGCCTGGATCCTCCTCTGATTGCTCAGCCGGCTTCTGCCCTTCCCCAGCCTCCTCCACCATTTCTGGAGCCACACTTCCACTCCCTATTGGCTGTTCCGCCTCTTCCTTAGAGTCAGTCCCCACCAGGGGCATGACGGTTACATGGAATCAACAGATTAAAAAGAAAGTAATGTTATATCATAATTTTAGAAGTAATTGCTCTGAAATTATAATTAATTAAATATCAACAATAATTGTATTTATGGCCATTGATAATCATGATCACCACTCTTCAAAGACCATTTCTGTGCTGGTTAGTTAAAGTTGGTTTTCACAACTTCTGAATTTTGAAGTCAACAGACTGATGAAATCTAGCAGCTTTTACTTCAAAAACATGAAAACCATTGTCCATAATTAACAGGGAACCAGGAAAGGATAAAACATTCAATAGCAATTGCTAGAAAAGTAAAAAAAAAAAAAAAACATCTTACTGATACCTTTCCTTCTCCAAGATATTTGTGCCTAGGTTAGTCAGAAATGATGCTCTGAGACTTTCATCAATACAGATAGTTAAATGAAGACAGACAAATCTAGTTTTTAAAAAAAACTAACCCTATTAAAGCCTAATGGCCATGTGATGGAATCTACAGAAATATTGAAGAACTTCTCTGCTGGAGCTGTGGGATCTATCACTCCAACTTTGACCCTAGCAAAAGATTGATTCGGGAATGTGATCCAGTTGATAATATCAAAACCACCAATGAATTCTCCATTTTTATCAAAGGAGATCTTTTCACCAACACTGTTGTTGAAACTCACTCTTCTCAAAAAAGGATGAACCTGAAACAGAGGCAATCAAAGATGAACAAAGGGTGAGAAATAATTCATAATTGTATGTTTAAAAACATACATGTGAATGTTTTTGTAAACAAAGAAAATATAAACACTTTTTTATTTTAGTTGTAGGCCAGATTTTTGAAATAAAATTAACATAGAATTGCAAAATAAAGAGTCAGCAAAAAAAAAGCTCTGTAGTTTAATTGCGAAAGCTACTTAAGCCAGATCACTTCTAATAAATATATAATAAATACTAGGATGTATAAAACTACCATATACCATAAGTACCCATTTCACACACTAGCAAGGTTATATTTTAAAATGCAACAAGCTAGGGTTCAGCAGTGTGTGAACCGAGAAATAAGAAGTAGAAATGATTTTTTTGAAAAGGCAGAGGAAGTGCGATCATATTTCCTGCATTTGCTGGATTATGAGAAAGCAAGAGAGTTCCCAGAAAACTATCTACTTCTGTTTCATTCACCATGCTAAAATCTTTGATTATGTGGATCACAACAATCTGTGGCAAGTTCTTAAAGAACAGGGAGTACCCAAACTCCATACCTGTCACCTGAGAAGGCTCATTTCAGCTCTTCCTGATTCTGCTTGGCACCTCGCCTGTTTCCTGCCATCAAAGGCCAGAAAGGGGAGGTGGAAGATGAAAACTGTGTGTGTGTGTGTGTGTGTGTGTGTTTGTGTGTATGTGATGGGAAATCAGGAGGGGGAAACAACAAGTGAGAAAGACCTGTCAGATCCTGCTTGTACCAGCATCCCAAGGCCAAGCAACCTGAGTAATATGCGGATTATCCCCAAAATTTTAAATGTTCTCAAAACATGCTGGCGAGCTTTGTTTCACTGGAAATGTGTGTGTCTCTCTGTGTGTAATTGTGGGTGAACCTTTTTTGTACCTGGCAAATGTGGGTGAATTCAGAGTTGGCTTGACATTGCTACAATCAACACCTTTAGTAAAATAACTCATTGCTTTAACCAAATGGAGTCAAGGGCCCTTCTTTCTTAAGGGATGATTTTGGGCCAGGTCCAGTGGTCGGCTGCTGGATGGTCAGCGAGGTTCGGGTGAATTCCTAGCTCCACCCACCCACCCATTGTGCTATGCTTTCCCTAAATAAGCAACTTCCCCCCAGTCTAGGCTGCCCAGGTGATTTCCATGCTGCTCTGCTACACTCACTGGGGCTGCCTGAGTCAATTAGCTGCTATTTGAAGCTGCATTTCAGCAACAAAGTGGCTCATGACCAGAAAAACCTTGTCAATAAAAGTGTATCCCTGCTCTGGGCAGGTCTGACATCTTCATGTCAGCCAAAAATCAACAGTTAGAACTGGACATGGGACAACTGATTGATTCAAATTTGGGTAATAGGCTATCAGTGGTGGGATTCAAATTATTTTACTACTGGTTCTGTGGGCATGGCTTGGTGCACGTGTCAGGGAAAGGATACTGTAAAATCTCCAGTCAGAGGTGGTATTTGCCTGTTCTCTGAACTACCCAAGATTTCTGCTACCGGTTCTCCACAACTGGTCAGAACCTTCTGAATACCAAAGCACATCTTGTGAAATGCGAGGCTGGATGAATCACAAGACAGAATTAGGATTGCTGGTAGAAATATCTGTTCCGGACTAGCAGGCTTGAAAGCCTGCATTCAGATTGGTCTGCTAACAGCGGGTCGTGATTGGTTGCTCCAGACTGATCTGATTGGCTAGTTAACAGGCTGCCACGATTGGGCAAACCAAGCGCGGCAAGCTCAAATCGATGTCATTGGCCGCTTAGCCGCAGCCGGCTCTATAAAAGGGGCCGCTGCGGCTAGGATGTTTCGCTCAGATCTGAAGTCACTAATAAAGAGCTGTTGTTGCTATCTGAGTCTTGTCTCCATTCTTGGACCCATCCTTCCAGACTTAACACTGGCGACGAGTGTGGGATACGGAGACAGCAGAGCTGACTGAGCACTCGCAGAAGATTGACAGAGCATGTGGCTGACAGCGCGCAGACGTCGGCAGAATGGCCAGCAGCGCTATACCACCCGCCCCATTCAATCCAGCCAGTGAGGACTGGGACTCATATGTGGACAGGTTTCAAATGTTACTAGAGTCCAACAATCTGAAGGATGCCACTCCCAGCAAAAAACGAGCAGTTTTCCTGACGCATTGTGGGCCCGCCATCTTTAAGATGGCCAAAGCACTTGCAAAACCAGCTGAAGTCAAATCAATGGACTGGGATACCCTTGCTCCCATCCTTCGCAACCATTACGTCCCAGCAGTACCGACTCTCATCCGCAGACACGAATTTTACCAAAGGGATCAACGAGAAGGTGAGAGCATCGGGGATTTTGTGGCTGACCTAAGGAATTTAGGTGGGTTGTGTGGCTTCGCTAATCTAGAAGAAGCCATGCGGGATCGAGTCGACCTTGGCCTAAGAGATCCAACAGTCCAAAGCAAGATCATGGCCAAGGGAGACATCTCCCTCGCAGATTCCATAGCCGATGCCACTGCAGCTGAAGCCACCCATAAATCAGCAGCACGAATGCGCCGGGCAAATGGGGCCAGCCGCCAACCCACCAGCGATACGGCAACGCCATCAGAGAAATGCACGTCAGCCACCCATCATGAAGACATCGAATCTTCATCAGATAGTGAAGAGGAAGAAGTCCACAGACTCCGGTCAGAACGCGAGCAATGAGACCGGCGGGGTCGTAAATCGAACTTCCAATGCGCCGGGTGTAGTGGGAACCTCCCACGATCCGAATGCAAATTCCTAGACGCCATCTGTCGTTTTTGTGAAAAACGAGGGCATATTGCTAAAGTATGCTGGAACAAAAGAGGTTCCAGCCCCAGACGGAGAGAAAACAGTCCCAGAAAAACTGATGGCACCCCCAGCACAAATCGGGACTGCCCAAACAACCAGTGGAACCAGTACAACAGACCCCAGAAGTTTACTGGCACACCCAGATGGGAAGAAGCACATCAGACTATCACCATCGGCCACGCTTCATCCTTGGACACCAAAAAAATCCTTGTAGAGGTCACCATCGAAAATCAACCGTGCATCATGGAAGTGGACTCCGGGTCTTCCCTATCCATGGTCTCCTGGAAAACCCTAAAGCAGCTGATTCCAAACTTCCACCGCCGAGACCTCAGCAACCAGAGACTCATATTAAAGGACTACCAGGGCAACCGGATTCCGGTCGCTGGCACCAGTCATTTCCAGGTCTCCTTCAAGGACCACTCTGCAATACTACCACTCACCATCGTTGATAGAGACCGACCCAGCCTACTGGGTCTACAGTGGTTCGCGCCATTAGGAATCGGAATGGCAGGCATCAACCATACTGAAGACGAAGACTGGGAAGCGGCCCTCATCCAGGACTTCCAAGAAGTCTTCAGTGAAAATCTAGGCAAGTACAAGGGGTCCCCTATCTCCTTTAACCTCCACCCTGACATTGCGCCCATTCGCCTAAAACCACGCCGAGTCCCTTTTGCTCTCAAACCCAAAATTGACGAGCAACTGGACAAACTAATTGCACAAGGCGTGTTAGAACCGATTGATCACACCCGATGGGAGACCCCAATTGTAACTCCCATAAAACCTGACGGGTCTTTGAGAATCTGTGGGGATTACAAGGCCACCCTCAACCACGCGTTACAGCAGAGCACCTATCCGGTACCAGTGGTCCAGCATCTCCTACACTCACTTGGTGGTGGCAGAATATTCGCAAAGCTTAACCTGGCCCAAGCTTATCAACAGTTGCCAGTAGATGCTGAAACCGCCGAAGCCCAAACCATAGTTACACACAGAGGCACGTTCAAATGTAACAGGCTCCAGTTTGGAGTAAGCGTAGCACCAGGCATCTTCCAAAGTCTGATGGAGAGGTTGTTGCAGGGCATTAAAGGGGTCATGCCCTACTTCGACGACGTGTTAATAGCCGCCCCAACAAGGAGTCAGTTAGAGAAATGGCTAAGAACACTCCTACAAAAGTTCCAGGACGCTGGCCTCAAGGTAAAAAAGGAATAGTGCCAGTTATGCACTGAAAGGGTTGAATTTCTTGGTTACCTCCTTGACAAACAAGGAATTCACCCTACAGAAAAGAAATTGGCAGCCATCAAAAATGCCCCGAGACCAAAAAACAAAACAGACCTTCAAGCCTTCCTGGGACTCATTAACTTTTATAACATTTTCCTACCCCAGAAGGCGACCGTCGCTGAACCCCTTCATAGACTCCTCGATAAAAAGGCTTCCTGGATTTGGGGACGATGGGAGGAACATGCCTTTCAACAAGTAAAGGACCTTTTAACTTCGGATGCAGTGCTCATCCAATATAATGAAACACTTCCATTAACTGTGACTTGCGACGCCTCATCTTTTGGGGTAGGAGCCATCCTGAGCCACGTCCTACCTAATGGTACAGAGGCGCCTATTGCATTTTTTTCAAGAACTTTGTCAAAAACGGAAAGGAACTATAGTCACCTAGACAAGGAAGCCCTCGCCATTGTATCTGCAATCAAAAGGTTCCATGAGTATGTGTATGGGAGATCATTTTCCATCATCACAGATCATAAACCATTACTGGGCATCCTGGCGGGCGACAAACCTACTCCACATATTCTATCCCCTAGAATGACACGATGGTCGGAGTTCCTAGCTGCCTACGACTATCAATTGAGACATCGCCCGGGGAAAACCATCCCCCACACAAACGCTTTGAGCCGCTCTCCACTACCGGAACTGCAAGATGACCCGGCTCCCACACTACCAATACTACAAATTGAGACAATTCCCTCACCTCCACTAACAGCACAAGACATCGCATTAGAAACCAAAAAAGACTTATGCTTGGCACGAGTTCTTGGCTGGGTGGAGAGGGGATGGCCAGAAATCGAACCCAACGAAACCTTTAAACCCTTCAAGAACAGACAACAGAACTCTTCTCACAAAAAGGGTGCATATTGTGGGGAGACCGAGTGGTCATACCAGCAAAACTACAAAAAAAAGTTGTACGATTACTGCACGATGGGCACCCGGGCATCGTACGTATGAAAGCGCTGGCAAGGAGCTACGCCTGGTGGCCAGGTATGGACAAACAAATTGAAACCTGGGTCGCCACCTGTAGCAGATGCCAAGAGACACGCTCGGCCCCAACAAAAGCTCCACCAGCCAAATGGGAAATGCCCAGAGGGCCCTGGTTGCACATCCATATCGATTTCGCGGGACCTACAAAAGGGCATACCTTCCTAATAACAGTAGATGCATACTCTAACTGGCTCGAGGTTAACAAAATGAAGACTACCACCACAGATGCAGTCATCAAGAAATTGAACAGACTTTTTGCAATGCACGGCCTACCAGATGTCCTGGTATCTGACAATGGCCCTCAATTTACCGCTTTGGCCTTCAAACAATACTTAGCAGACCGTGGCATACGACACGCATTGACATCACCGGCTCACTCGGCAGCGAATGGTAGAGCTGAACGAATGGTTCAGTTCACAAAAAGAACTCTACAAAAAATGGAACAAGGCAACATCCATGATAAAGTCACCAGGATGCTCCTTCTCCAGCACATTACACCAAACAGTACGACCAACTGAACTTCTGATGACTTTGAAAACTCAGATCGCCCCTAGACCGCCTACACCCTGCGTATACCCCGGAAAAGCCCCTGGGCTCCAGCAGTAAACACCGTGCCTTTAAGGTAGGATTTGCAAAAAAAAATTCAGGAGAACCATTATGGATCCCTGCCAAAATAACACAGATTACAGGCCCCCGCTCCTACCGCCTAGAAACCGCAGATGGGAGATTGTGGAAACGCCACATTGACCAGTTACGGTCCACGCTGACCACATCTCCCATCAGTGACCCCTACCACGAAACCAGAGGGGGAGGGGAAACCACGGGTTCTGGAATAGAACCAACATCTGGCCGAGAAGAACAAACCCCACGATCACCACATCAAAGCCTACAATACTCACCAGCTGAAGTAGAGCCTTGGCAATCGGGCGTTTCACCTAGAAGCAGCAGCCAAGCAGGTTCAGCAAGCCCTGGGAGCCCAAGCGGTAGCGACGAAGGAGGCGATTCAATCATCCCGAGGTCACCAGAAGGATGTCACAACTATGGAACTGGCTCACCGTTCCAGGCAATTCCAGCGAGCAGCCCGTCGGAACCCGAGACCGAACACAGACATTTTGAACTGCGCAAATCAGGTAGACAGGTGCGAAGACCCGCCTACCTGTGAGACTACATAACCCCACCCTTTAGACAGAACCTAGAGGGGAGGGGTGTTCCGGACTAGCAGGCTTGAAAGCCTGCATTCAGATTGGTCCGCTAACAGCGGGTCGTGATTGGTCGCTCCAGACTGATCCGATTGGCCAGTTAACAGGCTGCCGCGATTGGGCAAACCAAGCGCGGCAAGCTCAAATCGATGTCATTGGCCGCTTAGCCACAGCCAGCTCTATAAAAGGGGCCGCTGCGGCTAGGATATTTCTCTCAGATCTGAAGTCACTAATAAAGAGCTGTTGTTGCTATCTGAGTCTCGTCTCCGTTCTTGGACCCATTCTTCCAGACTTAACAATATCAACAACCTGAGATATGCAGATGATACCACTCTAATGGTAGAAAGTGAAATGGTTCCCTTTTTTAAAAGAAAAAAATCCTGTTCAATTTTTTTTATTTTTTTTTTTCAATTTTTAAATTCTTTGTTAAAATTTTAATATTTTTTTATCCTTAAATATCATGTTTAATTTTAAATTCTTTTTTCAATTTTTATATCTTTTTCAATTTCTTTTTTCAACTAAACATTTGAAAAATATAGTTTACTTACTTTAATTCTTTAGAAATTTTTAAATTCTTAATGATCTAAGAGAAAAAAATAAAAAACCACTGAAAAAGAGGAAGACACTTAAAACAGGAAAGATAGTGATGAATTTTTCAAGGGAACAAAGAACTCCTGTAAACTTTTAGCAACAGGGAAAACATTTATTTTTTTAGTTTTTTAGCAAAAAAAAAAAAAGTAATTGAAATAGACACTGACATATAGTGACTTGCAAATATGTTTCAGCTTATGCCCACATAGCTCAAATACTTTGGCAACCTAATGAGAAGAGAGGACTCATTGGAAAACACCCTGATGTTGTGAAAGAGTGAAAGCAAAAGGAGAAGAGGATAGCAAAGAATGCTGTGGTGGGATTCAACTAATTTAACAATTGGTTTTTTCTAATGACCGATCGGGCAAGGCTGGGGGTGGGGTCATGTGACTGAGTGGGCATGGCCAACTCCATGTTATTCATGGCAAGGTGTGGCAGTGTGACAGGCTGAAGCAGTGGTGGTGATGACCGGAACCTTAGACTTACCTTTGTACAGCAACAGCCACAAGTGATTGTCCAATGCCTTTTCTCTTTCTAGGTCTCACTGCGAACAGTCAGGGTTTTCTAAAATATTTTTGCAGCAGGAAATGGTGGGCAGTTACTTATGGCCTTTGTTGGTACAGCTGGGCACAACTCCAACCCGAGACACCTGTCTTTGGCTGCTGCTGAACCTTTCCTTGTGACAAACAGCCTAAAGCCACTGCCTCTTTGCTGGCTCTAACAGCTTGCAGCCACTGCCTGGGAGTTGGACTTGATGACCTATGAGGTCCTTTCCAACTCTGGTATCTGTGCTAATGATCTGGAGACTACAGCCTCTTTTCTGGCACAAACAGCCTGCAGCCACTGCCTCTTTGCCGAGGTAAAGGGTCTGCAGCTGCTGCCTCTTTGCTGGACTGAACCAAAATGATTTTGTGCCAACAAAGAGGCAACGGCTGCCATCTCAGTTTCGGCTGAACAAAGAGGCAGAGGCTGCAGGCAGTTCACATTGGTAAAGAGGTGAAGGAAGGCTCACCACACAGGCAGATAGCTGAGCCACATGATTGGTAGTGGAGAATGGTTAAAGAAGGCTTGGCAGGGAGCTGCACTGTGTGGGACGCTGGGGCGAAGGCAGGCCACGTGGAAGGGGCTGGGCCAGGACTTTGGAATTGATTGCAGCCTTGCAGGCACATCAGGCAGAGATAAGAGCAACTTAGCTGGGCCATGGGCATCGTGTGGGATACCATGGTGAAGGCAGGCAACCTGTCTGACCCACAGAGACCATGTGGTGGAGGCAAGTGAGGGAACCAGAAAACAGCAGTAGCGATGCTGCAGGCATGATTCTAGGCACCAACCAAGCTGGGTGGGGTGAGATGAGGAGTGATGGTGCAGGGTGGGGTGGGGCCAGGCAGAGGTGCGATTTGCCAGTTCTCCGAACTGTACAAAAGCAACGAGTTTGCTTGAACCTGTGCGAACTGACTGAATCCCACTTCTCAAAGAATGAGAATGCTAAATAGTGTCATCAGCACAATGAACATTAATTTGGGAAAATTCGGGAAGACAATGGATTACAGCGGGGTGGGGTTGGCATGCTATGGTTCATGGGGTTTCAAGACTCAGACAAGACTTAGTGACTGAATACCAACACAATAATTGGGGCAGTACAGCAACCCTTAAGTACAGGTGTTCGTTGTTCAGTGACTGCTTGTTCAGCAACCATATGAAATTGTAACAGTGCAGAACAAGTGGTACTTATGACTTCCTTACTGTGCTCATATGATCACAATCCTGGAAGTTAATAATTGGCCTGGATTTCTGACTGTCATGGCAACCTACAGTTACTTGATTGTGATTTACAATATATCTTTCTGGCTTTCTACAAGCAAAGTCAATAGGAAAGCTAGAAGGAAATTGGAAGTAGTGATCACATGAAGTTCATGCTTTAAAACCTATGCAATCCTCACTTAACAATGGTTACAGGGGTCTTCCAGAACTGTTATTGCTAAACCGCATGTTCTAGGGATGTCACAATTTATAACTGCATCACTTAGCAATGGAAATCCAACTTCCAATGACCATAATAAAGCAAGGTCTGCCAGTTAAATTTACAACATAATGGAAAATAGATTTACTTTTAGAAAGTAAAGTCTAAAATTAATTTAGAAAATAATTTTAGGAAACTATATTCTACCTCAGAAATAAAATCTCTAGAAGAGGTTAAGCCAGGGGTCTGCTACCTTAAACACTCAAAGAACCATTTGGACCCATTTCCTACAGTAAAGAAAACACTGGGGGCCAATAATTGAAGAACTGGTATGATGAGGTGGGAGTAACCCACTCAACGTACTCACTCCCACCCAGTCACGTCTAACCAGCCAGTCAGTAGGGCAGAGAACCAGTTGTTAAAATGCCTGACCTCTCTCCTCCCAGCCACCTCTTGCCACACCCCGCCCTGAGTGTGTTGTCTTGGTCTATCTTCAGTCTCTCTTATTCTGATTCTGGTTCTCCAGCACCTCATCTCTATCTCCTGTCAGACAGACTGTAGCAGGAAATGGCAGGAAGCTACTTCTGGGCTTTATTGGTGCTGGAAACACATGACCTGCTCTCCACCCCAAGCCACTGACCTGCAACAATGCAAACCCGCATGGCTTTGCCATCTCTCTCTCTCTCTCTCTCTCTCTCTCTCAGTGTCACTGTCTCTGTCTTTCTATCTCTCTTTCTCTGTCACTCTCTCTGTTTTTCTTTCTCTCTCTCTCTTTGTTTTTCTCTTTTTCTTTTTCTTTCTCGCTTTCTCTCTCTTTCTTTCTCTCTCTCTCTCTGTCTCTCTCTATGTCTCACCATCTCTTTCTGTCTGTCTAACTCTGTCTCTCAGTGTCTCTCTCTGATTCTGGTTCTGCAGCACCTCATATCTATCTGGGTCTCGCTGTCACACCGACTGCAGCAGGAAATGGTGAGCAGCTACTTCCGGGCTTTGTTGGTGCTGGAAACACACGACCTGCTCTCCACCCCAAGCCACTGGTCTGACCTGCAACAATGTCAAACCCTGCATGGCTTTGCCATACCTGAGGGTGAAGGAACCCCTGAACTGGTGCTGGGTGGAGGGAATCTAATGTTCGGAGACCGACGAATCAATGAGCAGCATGCTGATGATCAACTGGTTGGCAGAGAGCTGAAAATCAGCTGGCCATTGGGGAGGTGGGGCATCACAACACCAGCAGCCTGCTGGCTTGGTATAAAAAGTCAGTGACATCCAAGATGTGAGAACGAGCCGCTGCCGCTGCTGTTACCAGGGCCAAGTGGGGCAGGATCACATTGTGGCTCTGCTTTGTAAAAGGCTCCAGGAGGAGGAGTGGACCCCCATCTCCTCCATTGTGAAGCACACTAAATTTCCCTGTGCTTTACAAGGTGCTGCGTGAGCAGCAGGCAGGCCATGGAGGTGGCAACAGGAATTGTGTCAGGAGCTGCAGCAGAGGGCTGAAAGAGCCACAGGTTGCCGACCCCAGAGATAAGTGGTGGGAATTCAGGACTGTAGGGCAGTGACATTTCTTTTATTGGATGCATTAAAGCAGAGTCAGAGTCAACATCTGCAGGAGCTGCTGGAACTTGAAATCCAGCATTAAGTGGATACTTAATTTAATGGCTTAGATGTCCATCATTTCAAATTTATTATTGTTTCATCTCATGGGAGTTCATATATCTCACAAAAAGTAGGCTCAAAATATTATCCCACCTTGGTCTTCTTTTACTGAGTGCACTGAGATATTAAAAAGACCTTCACTCCCTCTCCTTCTCCTCTTAGACCCATGTTCTTGGAAGCATATAAGGTCCCTCTCATTCTTCTCCATCCATTTGCTCCAAAAATAAGCATGTGTTGTTGTGAATAACTGGGTGTAGAAATGGTCTATGAAGAGGCCAGAACCCTATGCCTCATAAAAAGGGAACATCAGCCATGGTGGCACAGTGGTTGGAATGCAGTACTACTTCTGCTGACTTCTGGCTCACTGGATCAAGCCTTCCATCCTCCCAAGGTTGGTAAAATGAGGACCCAGATTATTGGAGACAATATGCTGACTCTATAAACCGCTTAGAGAGGGCTTTAAAACACTGTGAAGTGATATATAAGTCTAAGTGCATATACAAGAACAACAACAATACTAACAATAACAACAAAAACACAGCTTCAGCAAATGATGTGGAGGCAGTAAATCACCTCCTTCCATTTATTTATAGACTAAATTTATAGAAAAAGAATGGAATGTAGTGAGGAAGTGGAGTCCAAGGAAAAAGAGGATGCATTTCAGAGAAGTAAAGGACAATTCAGTTTGGATATTATGTCTGAGAAAAAGAGGAGGAAGATAACCCCTCCCTAATAATTCATTGAGTAAATTTTAGATACAGATAATAGAGTGCTCAGATTGACAAGGTTTTATCTATAGGTGTAAAACAAGAAGAAACCATCTTAGAATTATCATCTGTCATTTTTGGATTTGGGCTTGACAGGAAGTATATTCTAAGGAATTTTGTAGAATGCCCTTTACAATTTTAATATCAGCATATGAATATTTTTATTACTGAATACATTATTACATCTCACTTTTTGATTTTCAGGCATCAATATTCCTGGAGAATATTGTTTGCTAGAGTTTATGGACACATGATGCACAACTACAGATATGTTGGTTTCTGTACTACTCTGCTAACAGACTTACCTGCCACCACAATTGATTGTGAAAATGTTTCCGTCTTTCTTTCATCCTTGTTGATACTCTGGATTTGAACAGAGAGAGAGATTGCAAAGCATGTGCTACAGCATAGACTGCATTGTAAATATTGTAACTCTGGCCACTCATTAGTGTTTCAAACACAGATGTGGGAAGATTCTGAAGCCTCTCCTGTCCAGTACATTTCTTCTCAGAGGTCTCAGTTTTTGAGTTTGGAAAGAAACAATTGAATGCCTGTTCCCAAAAATCTTTCCGAAAATGATCATTCTGGTTGTTGTTGTTGTTTGGATTCAAGTTTTGAATAAATACTTGGAAGTCTTGGATCTGCTTTGTGTGAACTGCAAAGGATAAAGCACCATGTAGGAAATGGATATCCCAAGATTTTTGCATGGCAGTTGATGTGTAATCTGTCTGAGCATTTATAAGCCAGATCTTATTCTTCTTTGGTATATCCTCCACTTCTGAAAACTGGAGGAAAGTTCTCAGATGTGCTAAGGACAGAATTTCACCATATAAGATTATCACATTGGCTGTGCTGTTCATGAGAACATGATATATATGTAATCCTTCATCTATAGCATCAGTAAAATCACTGTAAAAAGCCACATTTGATAACTCTGATATGAATTCAATGCAGATACCATGCTCAGAAAATGTGGGGAGCACCTCCTGGAGGAATTTTTCTCCTTTTTCATCCTTTACTACAAGAATTCCAATCCAGGTCCATCTAAAATACAGCAGCAACTTCAGGAGGCCCTTACGTTGGTGGGATTCATTTGGAAACATTTGTTGGAAGAAAACTGCTTGAGTCTCTTTATCCATGACTGGAGCAGATCCATAGGTCAACTACAGATAAATAAACATATGCAATTGCAAACATCAAGGTGAGCTTCTGAAAACATATACATTCATTTGATTCCTTCGGTATCTTTGACCTTATATACTACAATTATGCAACCAGCTGGGTTTTTTTTAGGAAATATCGACAAGATGTCACCCTTGTGGTATCCGTAAATACATTTTTCTGAAGTAGTCTCAGTGTGAATATTTCAAATTTTAACCATAGTTCAGTGTCTGGAATTGGGGCATGTTCTGCTGTGTCAGATATCCCCATTTCCTGTTCAGAATTACAATTGTTCATGCTGCTGTGATGATTCTATCAAACAGAAAATATTATCTAGGAATCTGAAAGGTCACTCCTTTTTACAAAGAGAAGCATATAGATGTTTGTGGAATATAGATGATAATGTATATCTTCAGCACATCTTACCTGAGGTACTTTGTAGATGCACAATAGAGTTGCCATGTGAAGAGAGATGTCAGATGCCCCGATGACTGCAGTCAACATTTTTGAGATCCCACATTTGTAGTTAGGGATGAATTTTCCCTGAGTGAAAGGCAGCAACATTGAGGCAAAGTAAGTCCAACGTGGACTAAAATTGCTGTTAAAAATGTGGAAGCCCATTGTGACATTGGGTAGAATCTGGAGGTTTTCATTAATCTCTTTTACAGAAAAAGCTAAGGTCAGAATATGCTGGTAATTCTGAAAAACTATTCTGTAAGGCAAAATAAAACAACACAGTAAGAAAGGTTTGTTTCACATTATGTGCCTTGCAATCCTTCAGTACAGCATATTTTGTGGAATGTGTTTAATAATTCTTATTTCTATGTTCTACTATTATATGCAAAAGGAAATTGCTACTTTTTGGTTCCAGAAATATCAGAGAAAACTTATCATGGGAAATATGTGTTTTCCCTTCCTTAACTGCAGTAACAGCTTCATAAATAGAAGCATACATATATGTATATTAATAGATATTAATATGTGATTTGTTATAAATGGAGATTTGATCTCTATTTTAACTATTTCAACTTTACTTGGAAATTTGAAGTAAAATATAATTTACATAAAATTATAGACATCCTATTTTAGATATTCTTTTCTGGAGTTTTTGTCATTAGTGGAAAATATTTCAAGCTTCATGTGATTTACCGACAAGGTTCAGAACTTGACAATAAATTAATGATGTACTTACATAAGTCCATCATGAAATGCCTGAGAAGGATCTTGAATGAAAGTAATGGGACTAGAAGATGCAAAGAAGGCAGAAATAATGCCAGCAATATTAATGTCTCCAAGCTGATGATAGGTGTGCCGAATAGGAAGAGGCTCCTGAAAGTCACATTGAAGGGTAGGAGTCTTACACTCCACTTCAGGCAGTGCTATTAACAGTAATTTCACGAATACTAACATCTTCCATGAGTGTCTTCTTTCTGTGTACAAATGCCTCTCTCTGCAACAAGATGTTTGAAGTAGATCAGAAAGATCAGCCTTCTCTAGATGTTTTTCAAAGAAAAAATTATAGAATGCAACATAGTAACAAATCAGCAGACAGAGCTTTGGGGCTCCCAGCCATGAGTTGGAATAAGATGGGGACAATAAATAATATTATTGAGTGTTAGTTGGTCCTATTTTCATAGAGTCCCATAGGATTTGGGGGATATGAATTGGATAATTCCATAATGATAGTGAGATAGTCACATATATGAACAAGTTCAAAACATGTGAGGACTTGCAGAGGCAGGAATGCATGAGCCACAAGACAAAAATAAAATAAAATTGTTAGATCCATAAAGTGAAATGGATATGTAAATATATGTATGTGTAAAGGCATTATTATAATTCTATTCTATTCTATTCTATTCTATTCTATTCTATTCTATTCTATTCTATTCTATTCTATTCCATTCCATTCCATTCCATTCCATTCCATTCCATTCCATTCTATTCTATTCTATTCTATTCTATTCTATTCTATTCTGCCTGTTACTCATTATGATATTGTAAACATTCAATAATATTTAAAACAGTCTTCACATTATTTCGTTGCTGTCTTTTTGACAGAAAGCCTGCTTGATCTTCATGTATATACCTGTAAAATCTTCTTTAGTCTTTCTACCAAAATGGCAGCAAAGGGTTTGTAATCCATGTTTAATAATGCAATTGGTCTACAATTCTTTGTCTTTGTAACATTTTGACCCTCCTTTGGTAGCAACACAATGTCCACATCTGGGATATTCCTCCCTTCCCCCATAGTATATCATTTAATCTGTCCGATAGTGGTTGGAGAAGTTCATCCTCAAACACTTATAATATTGGCTCCAATATCCTTTGTGTCTTTTTCTGAGATTCTTTTCTTCTATAAAAGATTGTGCTGTATAAAATAGCCCCTCATAAGCATTTTACTAGCATCCCATACTGTCATTAAGCTTTTCACTTTACCTATATTATTCTCAAAGTACTCTTGCAGTTCATTTTTATAATCTATTACAATCCTTTCTTTTTGTAGAATAGCTTCATTTAATCTCCATCTAAAACTTTACTCTTAAAACCAGAAGTACAGTATTATGATCAGAAAAAGATTTAGGCAGAATGTCTACTTTCAGAATTTTATTTGTGAGATTTTTAGATATCAATTCTGCCATGGCTCACTGAGTTACCTGATCAACTGGCACTTAGAATCACTGTGTGCCTCTCATTCAAGTGTTGCAAAACTATCTACTCAATCAAAATTATGACCATTGAACCTACGGTTCCATGCAGTTATTCAAGGGTTTCAAAACTCTTATCTACTCAACCAGACTTATGATCATGAAGCATGCGGTTCTACTCCGTCATTATACTTCATTGAATCTCCTAAAAGGAGACTATTACACAAATTGGATATTAGCATGTATTGGAATTCTGATGGAATTTATTTGAATTTACTAGAATTATTTTTTGTGCCAGATATTTCTTAGACCTTTGCTATTGAGGAGAAAGCATATGGCCAGCTTTTAAATTTACACCATGATTTGTAGGTGATGACTACAAGTGGTGTGCATCAGGGAATACCCTCTGTCTGATTGCTTCAGAAAAAAAATCATAGACCTTCCCTGTTTAAAAAAATTCTTATTAGTTAAATACTAATAAGAATTTTTTAAACGAAGGTCTATGATTTTACACTTCTTTTACACATTCCAGTGCATATGTATTAAGATGCCAGTAAAGACAAACTTGCAATTCACATTTAATCGATATATTTAGTCAGAGCTCTCCATAATATACTAAAATATGTCAGTATATCAATAATGTGAATAAATATGTCAGTACTGTTAGGAATGTAAGTCTCCTAACAGTTATTTGGGTTGGAAATGTATAAACTAGGATAGACATTATCTTTAAGAGCCTGCTAAAACTGTAACTGGGTGTGTTTCCGAAAATGGCCATAAGATGGAGCCAGAAACCCGGGTTGTTTAGAGTGCCTCAGTGAATCACTGTTTTCTTCTGTTGGAGAGAGTATTGCCGTTCCTTCTAATGACTGTTACTGATCATTGATGTAAGTCTGTTACTGAACTGTTTTTTGATACTGGACTTTGATATTTGGATTATCCGTGGACTGGACACTGACTGATTTACCTGTGAATGACTTGAACTGCTTATCTTGGACTTTTCTTAACCGTTTACTGGAAGTAAAAACCTACATTTTACTATACAGTGTATCTGTGTGCTGGTTGTGTGTTATTCTTCACCACTCTCACTACGTCTCCCTGTATGCGCTCATTCTCCTAATGGGAAATTACCTCAACACTGGTTATTGGCCCAGGCCATACCAGGCTCAGATAACTGAGAGTTGGTGTGAATGCACAGTACTGTATACAGACAGCTGTTTACTGTTTAATTGTGGGTTACTATCCTGGTAAAAGATGGTACAAGACACTTCAACAAGTCTATCACTGATAATCCGGTTGGATGGAACAAACTATGTTTCCTGGTCTATGAAGTGCAGTCTACTTCTGCTTAGAGAAGGGTTATGGACTGTAGTTCAAGATCCACCAAATGTAAATGCTTGGTATCCAGAAAATGAGGACAATGCCAAGAAGCTTGCTGACTTTAAATGGAACAACAAACGAGATCTTTGTATAACTGGACTAACACTGAGTGACCAGCAGCTAGTTCATTTTGGTGGAGAAGAGTCTGCTGCTATGTGTTGGTTGAATTTGAAGAGGATTTATGTTCGTGACAGTGTAGGTGCATACATACATCTTACACGTAAACTGTTTAGAGCACGTCTTCTGAAAGGTGGAGATATGTTAGCTCATTTGAACTTCATGAAAATAACTTTTCAAGAGCTACATGAAAAGGAACAGATATTTTCAGAGCTGCATCAAGTTTCCATCATTCTTTCCTCATTGGATGAAAGTTATGATTACGTATCTTCACTGGAAGTCCTGACCAAAGATAAATTGAAATTGACTGACATAACCAGAAGGTTGTTAGAAGAAGCAAGAAGATGACTGGATAGGGACCAACTGAGGAAGGAACAACCACAAGAAAAGAATTTGTCTTCAACTGCCTATACTGTTAGGAAATGTTTTTCTTGTGGGGCTAGAGGACATATAGATAGATTGTGTAAGAAGGGAAAACAACGGAATCCTGGTAATCACCAGAAGGCCAAGAAGAATGTTAGTTTAGCTATGTCTAGCAATTCAACAGTAAACCATGATTTGTGGGTTGTTGATAGTGAAGCATCACAATGCATTACTAAAAAAAAGAGAGAGAGGTTTATAAAGATGTCCACGAATAAGCAACATATATCATTGGCAAATGGTTGGAAGATGAAAGCATCTGGTGAAGGTACTGCATATTGTTCATGTGTAAATGAGCATTTAACCATGTTTTATATACCTAAACTGAAATTTAATTTGTTATCAGTAAGGGCTTTAGTTAATATTGGTTATGTAGTAACCTTTAGGGGAGATAACTGTATAATAGAGAAAGAGGGTAAAAGTGTTACTGCTAATTTAGAGAATGATTTATATGTGATACATGATGATCAGTTGAAGATGGCTAACTCAGTTTATAATAATGTTAAGCCACATGATGAATGTATATGCTTACTGCATAGACGTCTGGGGCACATTAATTTCAAAATGCTCAAACAAACTGTTAAATTGGCAGAGGGAGTAAAATTGAAACTCTGTACCATGTATTTAAACTGTAATGCTTGTAGCCAGGATAAAAGCAAGGTTACTCCAGCAAACAGACTTAATGGTTTTAAGACCAAAGAACCTTTAGAGGTTGTGTTTGCTGACATAATTGGTCCTAAGAAACCTAGTTTAGGAGGTGCCTAAATACGGTTTCTGCTATCTCATGAAAAACAATACAGAAACATCCCAACATTTCTTTAACTGGCTAAGGTTTGCAGAGACAAAAATGAGGAGTAAAGTAATTACTTTAGGTTCTGATAATGGGATTGAGTTTGTTAACAAAAGATTCCAAACTATGTTGAAACTGGCTGGTGTTGAACATAAACGTTCTGCACCTTACAGACCACAACATAACTCGTTTGTAGAACAAAGAGGGCAAACATTTCAAGCCATGGCTCACACTATGTTATCTGATTCAGGTTTGCCTGAAGCACTGTGTGTGAAGCCATAATGTGTAGTAATCATGTTTTAAACAATGTAGTTAACACAACTACTGGTGAATTGCCATTCACTCGTTGGCATGGCAGAAAACCAAATTTAAGTTATCTACACGCATTTGGAGCTCCTGCATGGGTGCATATTCCCTTAAAAGTAAGACTGAAAGGGCAACATAGAGCTAAGAAGTTATTTTTTGTAGGTTACGAGGCCAACCATAGATCGCTTAGATTTTGGGATCCAGGCACAGCTCATGTTCATTGTAGTGCTAGTGCAAAATTTCTTGAGCAAGTTGGGTGGGATAAATTGGAACAGGAATCCAGCAATGATATTATTATTATTTTTTTGAAATTTTTTATTGATTTTTAAGAACAAACATAAACAAACAAAACATAAAAAATGAAAACATAAAACATCTTTTTTGAAAGCGGCATGATCCCGGGTTACATCTCTTCGTACAGACTCAAATTCAAGTTCATGCTCATTTTTATATTCCATTTCATATCTTATTACTATTCTACATTTTCTATATAGCTTCTCCACTCTTTTAACTTCCCTAATTTTATTTTATTTATTCCATCTCAATTCAAATTGTTATATTTATATTCTTTGTCTGTCCTGTTTCAACTATCTACTATCTATTCCCTTTTCACTTTCATTCGCTGCTTCCGACTCTTCTTTGGGAGCAATGTTATCTTTTATAAAATTTAAATTCCAGGGTACCTTAGTTGTTGCTTTTTATCCCGGTCAGCCAAAATTTTCACTTCTTAACTTCCTCCTGCACTTTCTTTTATGGTTCAGTGCTTCTTTGAGGAGGCCATCTCTGACTGTCGCTCTACCGCCTTCCGGAAAGGGAATTTGACCAACTGAGGAGGAGAGATGCGGTTCCCCTTGACCCTGCTGGTGGTCCCCCATCTTCACTACCTCTACATTTGGATGTCTTAGCCCCATAGCCAGCTGGCTTGGAGCACTCCAGCGGCGAGCCCAGGCAGAAACTGTGCACGATCGCGGATTCCTGCCTGCCGCCGAAGCCCTGCAAACTGGAACTCCAGCAATGATATTATTATTGACACCCAAATAGTCCCTAAAGATAAAATTAGTAAACCATGAATAGCCATTAAAGAGGAAGCACAGGAGGAAGTAGGAGAACAGGCACAGGAGGAGAGAGAAGAACAGGAGTAGGTGGAACAGAAAAGTCCACGAGCAAGCCCTGTATTACAAAGACGTTCAACCCGAGTAACACGACCAACTGATAGATATCAGGCTAGTGTTGTATGCCAAGTGAATACAGTTCCAAGTAACTATAGTGAACTAAACCTGTTTTCTGCTAAGGATCAGACTGCTGGCAGAAAGCAATGGATAAGGAACTGGAATCATTAAAAAAGTTGGAGGTATATGAAAATGTTAAGTTACCACCAGGTAAACATGCCATAGGATGTAAATGGATATATAAGCTTCAGACAGGTGTGGATGGGACTGTTACCCATAAAACCAGGTTAGTAGCAAAAGGGTTTGATCAGACAACAAATGACTATGATGAGGTATTTGCACCTAGTCTGAAGGCTACTACATTAAGGACAGCTTTAGTGTGGGCAGTTAAGGAGGAATACATTGTAAATCATTTGGATGTAGAGGCGGCATATTTGCATGCACTGTTGCAACACACTATTTATTTAAAGAAACCTTTAGGTCTCAAAAATGATAATACAACTGATTGCTGGAGATTGAAAAAGAGTCTTTATGGCTTGAAGCAATCAGGATATGAGTGGAACCAATGTATAGTTAAAGAATTAACTAAGATAGGTTTTGTAGCTACAATGGCTGATCCATGTTTTTTTTTAAAAGGAAAGTAATGGTGTAATTCCATTGTAATTCCATTGTTGCTATTGTTTACTGATGACATAACACTAATCACCAAAACTGAACAAGAAGCTATTAAAATAATCTCACTGTTAGAGAAGAAATTTAAGATAAAACAGTTAGGAGAAATCAAACAATATCTTGGTTTAAAGATAGATAGAACTAGGGGAGGATACAAGATCTCACAGGCAGATAAAATTAACCAATTACTAAAAAGTTTTAAAATGGAACTTTGTAAGCTGGCTAAGACACCGATGAGCCAGGAGTTTTACCAAAGTGATATTCAAAGTCCTATTTTTGATAAGAACATTTGTCAGTCCTTCATTGATAGTTTATCTTATCTGAGTAATTGGTCAAGGCCAGATATTACATTCAGTGTTAACCAATTAGCGAGATTTAACACTGAGCCAACTGAAAGGCACTGGCAAGCTGCTAAACATGTGTTAATATATCTGAAACAAACAATGCCTTATGCATTGTATTTGGAGCCTAAGGATGAACTGAGTTTAACTGCATATGCTGATGCAAGTTTCACTACAGACATAAACACACAAAAATCTACATCGGGTACTGTAGTATTATTGGGAAAAGTGTTGATTGGATGGAGGTCTATAAGACAGAAACATCTAAGTTTGTTAACAATGGAAGCTGAATTCTCATGTTTATCTTTATTATGTACAGATTTAGTTTGTTATAAACAATTACTAATTGACATGGGAATTGATGTAACAGATTCTATTGTTGTTTATGAAGATAACCAATCATCAATATAGATTGCTTCAAATATTGCTGTTAAAATAAGATCGAAACACACAGATTTTAGATATTTAAATGTGAGACAATGTGTGCAAAGTAAAATGATTAAGCTGGAATACTGTATGTCAGAAAACAATATAGCAGATCATTTTACAAAGGCCCAAGGCTCTATAAAGCATAAGGCTTTCTTCAAGGATTATGGACTTAGAATGTAAGGTTGTATATATTGTCCTACCCAAAAGGGGAGAATGTTAGGAATATAAGTCTCCTAACAGTTATTTGTGTTGGAAATATATAAACGAGGATAGACATTTTAATACTGTATCTTTAAGAGCATGCTAAAACTGTAATTGGGTGTGGTTCTGAAAATGGCCATAAGATGGAGCCAGAAACCTGGGTTGTTTGGAGTGCCTCAGTGAATCTTTGTTTCCTTCTGTTGGAGAGTATTGCCGTTCCTTCTAATGACTGTTACTGATCATTGATGTAAGTCTGTTACTGAACTGTTTTTTGATACTGGACTTTGATATCTGGATTATCCTTGGACTGGACACTGACTGATGTACCTGTGAGTGACTTGAACTGCTTATCTTGGACTTTGCTTAAATGTTTATTGGAAGTAAAAACCTACATTTACTGTACAGTGTATCTGTCTGCTGTTTGTGTGTTGTTCTTCACCACTCTCACTACGTCTCCCTGTATGCGTTCATTCTCCTAACGGGGAATTACCTCAACAAATACATCATTTTGTGCTGTAATTTATATTTTTATAGACCCCAGTTATAATTGCCTTCTGGCCTAATTGCCAGAAGGAAAAAAAACACTTCCAAGCTATCCAAATCTCAGGGGACAAGGAAACAGAGAACATCACTGTCTCTGTACATTGTTCTCTGACTTAAATTTCAAAGCGGGGAAGTTCTCCAACATGTACATAAAAAGGATATCAGGCAATATTTCTTAAAACTTTCTCTTTATGAGCTGATGTTTATCATTCAGTTCAGGTCTCATCACAATGATAAAACACTTGGGAAGAAAGACACACATTAATAATCCAGCACTGGAGGAGATCATGCAGAAGATCTCCACTGCCAATGTATATTTTCCCCTTGTGCTTAGATAGGTTGGAATAAAGCACAGCCAAACACTGCAGAAGACCAACATGCTGAAGGTGATGAATTTGGCTTCATTGAAACTGTCAGGTAAATTCCTAGCTAGAAAAGCAGCAGAAAAACTAATCAGAGCAAGAAAACCCATAAAGCCCAAAACACAGTAGAACATGACTGAATCTTCATTACACTCCAGGATGATTGGATGGAGGTCTATAAGACAGAAACATCTAAGACACTGAAAGCACATCAAAATCTGGAAACGGTGGGGATGTTATCAGCCACATAGCACAAAGACTTAATTGAACAAGAGAACAGGATAGTAGAATGAAACTGACCATCCTTCCCCCTACCCATTTCATCAGCCTACAACCAGCTTTGGTGGCCATAAATGCTAGAACCACAACAAAGGTTTTGGCCAATACACAAGAAATTGCCATAGAAAAGATGAGAGCAAAAGCTGATTGTCGAAAGAGATAAACAAACAAACTGGTTCTTTCTAATGACCGGTTGGGCATGGTTGGGGGTGGGGTCATGTGACTGAGTGGGCATGGCCAACTCCATGTTACTCATGGCAAGGTGGAGCGGTGTGACAGGTTGAAGTAGTGGTGGTGATGACCAGAACCTTAGACTTACCTTTGTACAGCAACAGCCACAGTGATTCTCCAATGCCTTTTCTCTTTCTAGGTCTCGCTGTGAAAAGTCAGGGTTTTCTAAATGTTTTTTGCAGTAGGAAAGGGTGGGCAGATACTTATGGCCTTTGTTGGTACAGCCGGGCACAACTACACCCCGAGACACCTGTCTTTGGCTGCCGCTGCTCCTTTCCTTGTGTGAACAGCCTGCAGTCGCTGCCTCTTTTCTGGCTCTAATGGCCTGCAGCCGCTGCCTGAGCATTGGACTAGATGACCTATGAGGTCCTTTCCAACTCTGATTATCTGTTATCTGTTATCTGTGCTAATGATCTGGACACTATAGCCTCTTTTCTGGCTGCAGCCTCTGCCTCTTTTCCGACATAAAGGTTCTGGAGCTGCTGCTTCTTTGCTGGACTGAACCAAAATGTTTTGCGCCAACAAAGAGGCAGCGGCTGCCATCTCAGTTTCAGCTGAACAAAGAGGCAGCAGCTGCAGGCAGTTCACACTGGTAAAGAGGTGAAGGAAGGCTCACCAGGCAGGTACATAGCTGGGCCCCATGGGTGGTGGTGGAGAAAGGTTAAGGATGGCTTGGCATGGAGCTGGACTATGTGGGAGGCTAGGGTGAAGGAAGGCCATGTGGCAGGGGCTGGGCCAGGACTTTGGAATTGATTGCAGTATTGCAGGCACATCAGGCAGAGATCAGAGCAAATTACCAGGGCTGCGGGCATCGTGTGGGATGCCATGGTGAAGGCAGGCAACATGTCTGGCCCACAGAGACCATGTGGTTGAGGCAAGCGAGGGAGCCAGAGAACAGCAGTAGCTATGCTGCAGGAATGATTCTAGGCACCAACCAAGGTGGGTGCGGTGAGATAAGGAGTGATGGTGCAGGGTGGGGTGGGTCCAGTCAGTGATGCGATTTATAAGTTCAACAAACTGCACAAAAACAACCAGTTTGCTAGAACCTGTGCGAACTGACTGAATCCCACTTCTGAAAGAATGAGATGGCTAAATAGTGTCATCAGCACAATGAACATTAATTTGGGCAAATTTGGGAAGACAGTGGATGTCAGGGGGTGTGGCTGGCATGCTATGGTTCATGGGGTTTCAAGACTCAGACAAGACTTAGTGACTGAATACCAACACAATAATCGGGGCAGTGCAGCAACACTTAAGTACAGGTGTTCATTGTTTGGTGACTGCTTGTTCAGAAACCATCTGAAATTGTAACAGTGCAGAAAAAGTGGTACTTATGACTTCCTTACTGTGCTCATATGATCACAATCCTAAAAGTTAATAATTGGCCTGGATTTCTGACTGTCATGGCAACCTAGAGTTACTTGATTGTGATTTACAATATATCTTTCTGGCTTTCTACAAGCAAATTCAATAGGAAAGGTAGAAGGAAATTGGAAGTAGTGATCACATGAAGTTCATGCTTTAAAAACTATGCAATCCTCACTTAACAATGGTTACAGGGGTCTTCCAGAACTGTTATTGCTAAACCGCATGTTCTAGGGATGTCACAATTTATAACTGCATCACTTAGCAATGGAAATCCAACTTCCAATGACCATAATAAAGCAAGGTCTGCCAGTTAAATTTACAACATAATGGAAGATAGATTTACTTTTAGAAAGTAAAGTCTAAAATTAATTTAGAAAAGAATTTTAGGAAACTATATTCTACCTCAGAAATCAAGTCTCTAGAAGAGGTTAAGCCAGGGGTCTGCTACCTTAAACAGTCAAAGAGCCATTTGGACCCATTTCCTACAGTAAAGAAAACACTGGGGGCCAATAATTGAAGAACTGGTATGATAAGGTGGGAGTAACCCACTCAATGTACTCACTCCCACCCAGTCATGTCTACCCAGCCAGTCAGTAGGGCAGAGAACCAGTTGTTAAAATGCCTGACCTCTCTCCTCCCAGCCACCTCTTGCCACACCCCGCCCTGAGTGTGTTGTTCAGCTTTCTCCCTCTCTCTATTTCTCTCTCTCTTTCTTTCTCTTGGTCTATCTGTGTCACTCTCAGTGTCTCTGTCTTATTCTGATTCTGGTTCTCCAGCACCTCATCTCTATCTGGGTCTCGCTGTCAGACAGACTGCAGCAGGAAATGGCAGGCAGCTACTTCTGGGCTTTGTTGGTGCTGGAAACACATGACCTACTCTCCACCCCAAGCCACTGGTCTGACCTGCAACAATGTTAAACCCCACATGGCTTTGCCATCAAAAGCCAGAAAGGGGAGGAGGAGGATGAAAACTCTCTCTCTCTCTCTCTCTCTCTTTCTCTCAGTGTCACTGTCTCTGTCTTTCTATCTCTCTCTTTCTCTGTCGCTCTCTCTGTTTTTCGTTCTCTCTCTCTCTTTGTTTTTCTCTTTTTCTTTCTCTTTCCGGTTTGCCAGGCTTCGGCAGCGGCAGGGATTCACGATCCTGCGCAATCCCTGTTGCGCTAGCCGTCTTGATGCCTCCGATCCCGACGGGTCTGGAGGCTAAGGCTGCCCCGTAGACTCAGCCGAAGATAGGGGGATCCGGAGAGGGGTTTGGGGGTGTCACAGACCCCCTCCCCAGCTGGCAAAACCCCCTTCTCTCAAGGTGGTGGAGCAGCGGTCTGTAATGGCCACCACAAAGAAGCCGGCAGCTGGGTAAGACTGCGCAGGAAGAAGAGAGAGAAAGTTTTGAAGAGAAAGTTTTTTTTGGCTGACCCAGGACTTTAAGATACACCTATCATCCTGAAAACCATGACTTTTTGAATGATACTTTATTTCCAGAGGAGATTTTCAAGCGGCGAATTTGAGGTGCTGAAAGGGAAATTTTACTCTCCTTCCCTACGGAATCAACAAATGGACATTGAGAAACCTGTCTTTTTATAGAAGGTAAAAATTTGGCTCCTTGTTATAAGTGGGAAGGGAGAGGACAAAAAAAAGAATATCAAGATTTTGTTGGAGGAGATGCCTTGAAGATTTTGAGACTAGAAATTAATTGCAACAAGGCTTTAAAATACAAATTGGGCTTTTTCTTCTTCTTTTTATTGATATTACCCCAGGAAGAGAAAGTGAGAACTTTGTGTTTTGTTTGGACTGATTGATGACTGGGACTTTGGGGAACTGTTTTAACTTTTGAAACATCTTGGTTGTTTTAAGAAAAAGAAGAAGAGGGGGGGGGGAGAAAAGGTTTATAATGGCTTTACCTGTCGATGAACTTAGAAAGGAATATGGAAAAATAAAGAAAGAAGGCAAGGACGCTGTGAAAGAAGCCTTTCATTTTTTAGAAATGGCGCTTGCTATTTGTCAGCAAACACAACAACAGATCGAGGAAGCAGAAGAAGAAGAAGAAGATGCCATCTTTAATGAATCCAAAAGTTTAATTAAGAAAGAAAGGAGAAAGAGAGGAAGGAAAATGAAGGACTTAAGACTTAAAAAAACACCCAAGAAAGAGAAAAATAAGATGCAAAATCAATACAATGTTAGAAAGCAAAAGAAAAAGGAATACAACAGAGAGGGGAAGCTAAAAAGGCGGAGGTTAGGAGAGGGGGGTAAAAAGGCCAGGTGGGATAAGAAAGGAAGGGAAAAGGGGGAAAACGCCACAAAGGTATGAAACAAGATGGGAAAAAAGGAATTTTTTTTAGGGACAAAGGGTAATGTATAATTTTTTTAAGAAGGAAGATTCTGCAAGGTACATAAGATGGTATTGTAGTATTTGTATTAGAAATAGAAAATTGGAAAGTTATAAGAATTAATAAAAGATTAAAATATTGAAATGTTTAGTAATGATAGACTTTAAAATTTAACAAAATATTAAAGGGAATGTCTAAAATATTGAGTTTAATTAAAGAGTTTAATTGACTGTTGTGTTGATGTTATTATAAACTTATTATTGTAGCATTTGTTTTTGAAATAGATAATTGGAATGTTACAAGATTTAATATTTAGATTTATTATCTAATTATGTATTTAATCATTTTGGATTTATTATTTTTTCTTCTTTTTAAAAAGTTAGTAGATAGAATGTACTAAGCAGAATCAGATTGGGTATTAGGCGTTATTTTAAATGTTAATTTAGGGGGACGATAGAAAGGCATCATACTTTGATTAGTGATTCCAGGAGAAACTCTTTTTTTTTTACTATAGGGAATGAGATAAATGGATAATTTTGAAAGAATGGACAAAAGATACAGGTATAATGATTTAAATTAAAATGAAATAAATAAAATAGAATTAAGAAGAGTGAAAAGCAGGGAGAAGCTATATAGAAGATATAGAATGGTAAATAAGATAGGTAATGGTATATAAGATGAGCATGAATTTAATTGAAGTCCATATAAAGAGAGGTAATCTGGGGCCAAGCTACTTTCTAAAAAGAAGTTTTACGTTTTTGTGTTTTGTGTGTTTATGTTTGTTTGAGAATTAATAAAACCTTGGAGGAATGTTGGATGAGAATAATGGTAAACAAGTCAGAGAGAAATGAAGATGATGACTATAAAATGGATAAATATAGAAAAATAATAATAATAATATTGAAATTGAATAAGAGTAAAGAGAAATAATGAGAAATTTGTTAAAAGATATTTATATGTCCATATGGAAATGGGGTAAAATAGAATTATATTGTATAAAACAATGTTTTATTTGACTTGTAAAAATTTAAAATGGAAAGAGGGTTTATGTACTCAATGGTTAATGATGGTTTGTTTGTCTTTAAAATTAATAAAATTTGTTTCAAAAAACAAACAAACTATGCAATCCTCACTTAACAATGGTAACTGGGGTCTTCCAGAACTGTTATTGCTAAACCGCATGGTCAAGGGATGTCACAACTTATAACTGCATCACTTAGCAATGGAAATCCAACTTCCAATGACCATAATAAAGCAAGGTCTGCCTGTTAAATTTACGACATAATGGAAGATAGATTTACTTTTAGGAAGTAAAGTCTAAAATTAATTTAGAAAAGAATTTTAGGAAACTATATTCTACCTCAGAAATAAAGTCTCTAGAAGAGGTTAAGCCAGGGGTCTGCTACCTTAAACAGTCAAAGAGCCATTTGGACCCATTTCCCACAGTAAAGAAAACACTGGGGGCCAATAATTGAACAACTGGTATGATAAGGTGGGCGTGACCCATTAAATGTACTCACTCCCACCCAGTCACGTGACCCCAGCCATGCCTACCCAGCCAGTCAGTAGGGCAGAGAACCAGTTGTTAAATTATTTGCCCCATCCGAGCCTGCCTGACCTCTCTCCTCCCCTCCACCTCTTGCCACATCCCACCCTGAGTGTGTTCTTCAGCTTTCTCCCTCTCTCTATGTCTCTCTCTCTTTCTTTCTCTTGGTCTATCTGTGTCACTCTCAGTGTCGCTCTCTTATTCTGATTCTAGTTCCCCAGCACCTCATCTCTATCTGGGTCTCGCTGTCAGACAGACTGCAGCAGGAAATGGCGGGCAGCTACTTCCAGGCTTTGTTGGTGCTGGAAACACATGACCTATTCTCTGCCCCAAGCCACTGATCTGACCTGCAATAATGTCAAACCCCACATGGCTTTGCCATACCTAGGGATGAAGGAACCCCTGAACTGGTGCTGGGTGGAAGGAATCTGATGCTCAGAGACCAACGAGTCAATGAGCAGCTTGCTGATGATCAGCTGGTTGGCAGAGAGCTGAAAATCAGCAGGCTATTGGGGAGGTGGGGCCTCACAACATCAGCTGCCTGCCGGCTTGGTATAAAAAGTCAGTGACATCCGCGATGTGAGAACGAGCCACCGCCGCTGCCGCTGCTGTTAACAGGGCCAAGTGGGGCAGGATCGCATTGTGGCTCTGCATTGTAATGGGCTCCAGGAGGAGGAAGGGACCCCGTCTCCTCCATTGTGAAGCACACTAAATTTCCCTGTGCTTCACAAGGTGCTGTGAGAGCAGCACACAGGCCATGGAAGTGGCAACAGCAATGGTGTCAGGAGCTGCAGAAGAGGGCTGAAAGAGCCGCAGGTTGCCAAGCCCAGAGATAAGTGGGGGAAATTCAGGACTGAAGGGCATTGACATTTCTTTTATTGGATGCATTAAAGTAGAGCCAGAGTCAACATCTGCAGGAGCCTGCTGGAATTTGAAATGCAGCATTAAGTGGATACATGATTTAATGGCTTAAACGTCCATCATTTGAAATTTATTATTTTTTCATCCCATGGGAGTTCATATGTCTCACAAAAAGTAGGCTCAAAATAATATCCCACCTTTATCCTCTTTTACTAAGTGCACTGAGATATTTAAAAGACCTTCACTCCCTTCCCTTCTCCTCTTAGACTCATGTTCTTGGAAGCATTTAAAGTCGCTCTTGTTAGGGATAACATTGTTTACCCTAACTGGTTTGGGTAAAAATAATAAATATGGTATCATGGTTTGTTAGTTAAAGTGTGTGTAACTTTAACAGCAAGAATGTAATTAAGGGTGAAGTTGTAAAAGCACTATATAAGAAGCGAGGCAATTGCAGCTCGCTCTCTCTGGCTTGAAGATCCCTAATTACTGGATGGATTGATGACAGCATTCTTGCTGGAATGGGGAGAGAAAAAGGAGTGTTGATATTCTCAACGGAGAGAAGATAAAGATTGGACTGATTTATTGTAAGTGAACTGACATTGACTATTCAACACGGACTTTGCAAATAGCGTATCCCCGACAAGACTTGACTGAAATTGATATATGATTAATGGACCGTTATATTTGGCTATGCTATAATTCTTAAATGGAATAAACTATATTTTTGATAGCACAAGTGTATCTGTATTTTTACTGCGTGTTAACTAGAAAACTTATCTCACACATTTACCTGTCTTCCTATCTGACTTCACTGCACATTCTGTTTAGTTTGTTTTCCTTAACAACCGTTGGGGAATCTAGGCTTAACACTGGTTATGGGCCCAGAGAGAATGCAAAGTTAGTTTAACTAGGATAAAAACAGGTTTATGTAAAAAGTGAGATTTTTGTGTTGTTACACGTTACAGTAAACAGACAGCTGTGTTTTATCAATTATAGTTTTATATCCATATAGTGAAACATGGCACAAGTCAGTCTACAAAGTTTGTCCCTTATATCCAAGCTGGATGGAACAAACTATGTTTCATGGTCTATGAAATGTAGTCTACTTCTACGAAGAGAAGGTCTGTGGAACATAATTGAAAATCCACCAAACGTAGAAGAATGGGATTCTGAAGATGAGGAAGATAGTCAAAAGATAGAAGACTTTAAACAGAAAAATGAACAAGCTCTTTGCATCATAGGACTAACACTATCTGATCAGCAACTCGTTCATATACGCGGAGAGCAAACAGCTGTTGGGTGTTGGCAAAAACTGAGGAGGATTTATGTTCGAGATAACGTTGGTGCTCACATAAATCTAACACGGAAGCTTTTCCGGACGTATCTCCAAAAGAATGGTGATATGCTGAGTCATTTGAATACTATGAAAAGCATTTTTCAAGAACTTCATGAGAAGGAGTTAATTTTCTCTGAGCTACACCAGGTCTACATAATTCTATCTTCATTAGATGAAAGTTTTGATGACTACGTAACTTCCCTTGAAATATTGCCTATAGAAAGCCTAACTTTAACTGATATCACTGGAAGATTGATTGAAGAGGCCAGAAGAAGGCTTGAAAGAGATCAGTTAAGGAGGGAGCAACCTCAAAAGGAAAATAATGAATCTCCTACTGCATACGCAATTAAAAAGTGTTTTAATTGTGGAGGGAGAGGACATTTGGCAAGATTTTGTAAGAAACCAAAGCGCCAGAATGCAAGCCAGAATGCTGTAAGCCATCAAAGAAGAAATAAGAATTATGAGTTAGCAATGTATAGTAATGGAGTTGTAAAAATAATTTATGGGTGGTTGACAGTGGTGCGTCCCACTGTATTACAAATGATAACAAAATTTTGTAAAAATGTCCATGAGTTCACAGCATATCTCATTGGCAAACGGATGGAAATTGAAGGCAAAAGGTGAAGGTATTGCTCATTGTTCTAGTATAAATGAGAACATAAAAATGTTATATGTACCTCAACTTAAATTTAATTTGCTTTCTGTTAGAATGTTGGTTAGATTAGGATACATAATTACCTTTAGGGGAGATACTTGTTTAATTGAAAAGGAAGGTAAGAAAATTACTGCATCTTTAAGAGGTGACTTATATGAGTTAAATGATAATGGTTTAGAGGTGGCTAACACAGTTTATGATAATAAGAAACCTCATAATGAATGTATTCACTTGTTACACTGACGGCTAGGTCATTTAAATTTTAAAATGATTAAGAGAACTGTTCAACTATCTAAAGGAATAAGTTTGAAACCTTGTAATAAGTATTTGCAATGTTCTACTTGTAATCAAAACAAAAGCAAAGTTATACCGGCAAATAGAGTTGATGGATTTACTACCAAAGAACCTTTAGAGGTAGTATTTGCCGATATAATAGGTCCTAAAAAGCCAAGTGTAGGTGGTGCTAGATACATATTAAGCATAATGGACCACTATTCTAGGTATGGTTTCTGTTTTTTAATGAAGAGAAAAACTGAAAACGTATACAAATTTCTTTAATTGGTTAAAATTTGCAGAGAGGAAAACTAAAAAGAAATTAGTAACTCTTATAACAGATAATAGTGTGGAATTTACAAATAATAAATTCCAGAGTAGACTTAGAATGGCAGGTATTTAACATAAAAAGTCTGCACCATATAGGCCTCAACATAATGCATTTATAGAGAGACGAGGCCAAACACTGCAATCAATGGGAAGAACAATGTTATCTGATTCTGGATTACCTGACAATTTGTGGGGAGAAGCTATAATGTGTGGGAATCACATATTAAACAATGTTGTTAATTCAACAACAGGTGAATTACCATTCACTCTGTGGCATGGTAGAAAACCTGATTTGAGTTATATTCACACATTTGGTGCACCAGCATGGGTGCATATCCCTACACAACTCAGGCACAAAGGACAACATAGAGCTAAAAGATTAATTTTTGTTGGATATCAAGCAAACCATAGATCTTATAGATTCTGGGAACCAGGTACATCTAGAGTATACTGCAGTGCTAGTGCACAATTCCTAGAACATATAGGATGGAATAGATTAGAGCAGGATTCAGATAATGATGTTATTATAGAACCCTATAAGAGGCAGAAAGAAAAGACTAGTTATAAGAAAAGTCCAATTAAAGAAGAAGTCCATGAAGAGCAAATAGAACCAGATCAAGAGGAAATAATTGATCAATAAGAGATAGATAGTCAAGAACAGGAAATAAAGGAAAGTCCACCTGTAAGTCCTGTTATACCTAGACGCACAACGCGTATAACCAAACCACCTGATAGGTATCAGGCAAGTATAGTTTGCCAAGTAAATAAAGTTCCTACTAGCATAGATGAACTTAAGATGTATCCTGCTAAGGATCAGGAGAATTGGCAAAAGGCAATGGAAAAAGAGTTAAATTCATTAAAGGAAATGAAAGTTTATGAAGAAACCAAATTACCTCCAGGAGAAAAATCCATTGGGTGCAAATGGATATTCAAAGTAAAGACTGGAAATAATGGGAAAGTAACTTATAAAGCTAGATTAGTAGCACAAGGATTTAACCAAAATACATTTGATTATGATGAGGTATTTGCACCAAATCTTAAGGCTACAACTTTAAGAGCCGCTTTAGTATGGGCAGCTAAGAAGAATTATATAGTTAACCATTTAGACGTAGAAACTGCATATCTGCATGCACCATTGCAGCATATAATATATTTGAAAAAACCAGTTGGTATAAATGATAATAAAGTAAATAGCAATGATTGTTGGAAACTCAAGAAGAGTTTATATGGATTGAAACAATCTGGCTATGAATGGAACCAATATATTGTGAAAGAATTAAACAATATAGGGTTTAAATCTGGTTTAGCAGATCCATGTATGTTTAAAAGAGAAAATAATGGAACGGTGTCATTATTGTTATTATTTACAGATGATATTGCTTTGATTACTAAGACCAATAATGAAGCTACTGAAATTATTTCATTATTAGCCAAAAGGATAAAATTAAAACATTTAGGTGAAATTAAAAAGTATCTAGGATTGACAATTAATAAAACCACAAAAGGATTTAAGATATCTCAAGAGGATCAAATTTGCCAATTAATTAAATTGTATAAAATGGAACTTTGTAAGCCTGCAAAGACTCCAATGAGTCAGGAAATTTGCAAAAATGATGCTCAAAGTCCCAAATTTGATAAGACCATATATCAATCTTTGATTGGTAGCTTATCATATATAAGCAATTGGTCAAGGCCAGATATAGCTTATAGTATTAATCAGCTGGCACAATATAATAATGATCCACATCAATGTCATTGGCAAGCATTAAAGAGAATTTTAAGATATCTTAAAGGAACAATGCACCATGCATTGTATCTAGAGCCAAAAGGTGATTTGAATCTTAGTGCCTATGCAGATGCAAGTTTTGCAACTGACATAAATACTAGAAAATCAACATCTGGGATGGCTATATTACTTGGTAAGACACTAATAGTATGGAGGTCAATCAGGCAACAGCATATTAGCTTGTCAACGATGGAAGCAGAATTTTCATGTCTGTCATTACTATGCACTGACTTAATTCTGTACAAACAGTTATTATTAGACATGGGTATAACTGTTAAAGATTCCATTATTGTGTACGAGGACAACCAGGCAGCTATACAGTTAGCTACTAATATTGCTGTAAAGACTAGATCAAAGCATACTGATTTAAGATACTTAAATGTTAGAGAATCTGTTAAAAATGGTCTAATTAAACTTGAGTACTGCATGACGGAAGAAAATATTGCAGACCAATTTACAAAAGCTCAAGGTGTTGTAAAATTTAAAAAGAGTTGTAACAATTATGATTTAAAGGTGTAAATGGTTATATTATTGTAATATTATTATTATTACCCAAAAGGGGAGAATGTTAGGGATAACATTGTTTACCCTAACTGGTTTGGGTAAAAATAATAAATATGGTATCATGGTTTGTTAGTTAAAGTGTGTGTAACTTTAACAGCAAGAATGTAATTATGGGTGTGGTTGTAAAAGCACTATATAAGAAGCGAGGCAATTGCAGCTCGCTCTCTCTGGCTTGAAGATCCCTAATTACTGGATGGATTGATGACAGCGTTCTTGCTGGAATGGGGAGAGAAAAAGGAGTGTTGATATTCTCAACGGAGAGAAGATAAAGATTGGACTGATTTATTGTAAGTGAACTGACATTGACTATTCAACACGGACTTTGCAAATAGCGTATCCCCGACAAGACTTGACTGAAATTGATACATGATTAATGGACCGTTATATTTGGCTATGCTATAATTCTTAAATGGAATAAACTATATTTTTGATAGCACAAGCATATCTGTATTTTTACTGCGTGTTAACTAGAAAACTTATCTCACACATTTACCTGTCTTCCTATCTGACTTCGCTGCACATTCTGTTTAGTTTGTTTTCCTTAACAACCGTTGGGGAATCTAGGCTTAACAGCTCTCATTCTTCTCCATCCATTTGCTCTAAAATTATGCATGTCTTGTTGTGAATAACTGGGTGTAGAAATGGTCTATGAAGAGGCCAGAACCCTATGCCTCATAAAAAGGGAACATCAGCCATGGTGGCACAGTGGTTGGAATGCAAAACATGAAGAGGAAATCATCTTAGAATTACCATCTGTCATTTTTGGTTTGGGGCTTGACAGTAAGTAAATTTCATCAAGAGAAGCATATTCTAAGGTGTGAGAAGTGTATCTATTTTATGACTCAAATCTCATGATGAAAAAGGGATATTTTCTTTTGAAGTAAGGAAAGGCAGTACCAAACACTGATTAGAATGTTGACTGGTCTTGGAATGTCTTTGAAGTGCTGGGAATTATCACACTTTTTGGAATGCTTTTGAAATGCCAGATACCGGTTATGTTGATGTATGTTATCTGCTAAGGAAGTGCCTGTTGTATAAGGTAATACAATGTAACTTGTATCCTGAAAAACAAATTGTAAATCAAGCCATTTGTATACTGGGGGGGGGGGTCAATTTTAGGGTATAAGAGTAGAGCCTTTAAGCTTTGCCTTTCGTTCTTCCCAGCTGCCAAAGGGGAGAACCCATCTGCGCAGATGTATATCCAATAAAGCCTTTTTCCTTGGATCAACTTTGAATCCTGGTGGTTTTTCTTAGCCACAATCTCACAATTTCGGGGCTCGTCCGGGATCCTCAGTGGTCGACTGGAAAACGGGGACCAGGTAAGAGAGTGGCCACAACCTCCCATTGAGAGGCACCTCTCCCCGAATTCAGTCAGACTCCTGAGGTGACTGGGAATCCAGACGATCCTTGGAAAAAGAACTGAGACGAGATGCCGGCTGAGAGTGCCGGCTGAGAATCTGAGTTGGGGACGCCCATGCATCCTTTTGACTTCGGAGAGTCCAGGAGTGATCAGATCAGGTAAACTTTGTTCCTTTCATTTGTAGCCAAAAAGAGAGGGGTCCTTAAACTCCCTGGGGGAATCCAGCATCTGCTGGAGGACTAGGACTGGTGAGTCAAGGCTCTGGGAGTCTAGAAGAGTAGAGATGGGAAAGGGACAGAGCAAGGGTCTGGGAGGGTATGGATGGGCCCGAATGATTACACTTATCAGGAGATGATGTACATTCTGGGGCATTTGTTTACTCCTGAGGAGCGAAATCTCATTCAGACCTGGGCATGGAGAGCCTGGAACACCAGACACAATGGGCAACAAGGGGTGGTGACAGGAGATCAAAAATTCCCAATAGCCAATCCCGATTGGGATCCAAACACCGCGGCTGGCAAAGCAAGTATGAGGGATATGAGAGAACTGATCATGGAGGGGATAAAATTGGCAGTTCCACAAGGGAAAAATTTAACTAAAGCCTTTGAAGTAAGCCAAGGGAAAGATGAATCCCCTGGAGATTATTGTACCAGACTCCGAGAAAGTCTGGTCAAGTATTCAGGGGTAGATCCTAGCACGCCTGCTTTTGAATCCATGCTGAAAATGCAGTTCGTGACCGGGGCTTGGCCAGATATCCAAAAGAAAATTCAGAAAATGGATAATTGGGGAGCAGTGGGAATTATTGATCTCCTGAAAGCAGCCCAACAAGTTTTTGTGAACAGAGACACTGTAAAAACCAGACAGAAGTCACAAATGATGCTTGCAGCTGTACAGGCTGCAGCAAAGAATGAAGTGAAGAAGAGTGGGAATTTTGGGAAAGATTCAATTGGAGAAAGAAGAGAGAATTTGGGGGGATACAATCAGGGAAGTTTTCGGGGCAGAGGAAGAGGTTCCAGAGGAAGAGGTATGGGAATGAGGCAGCCTGGAATGGATAGGAGTTGCTTCAGGTGTGGGAAGGAAGGTCACTTTGTGCGCGAGTGTCCTACCAACCGGGAGGAAAGGAGTTATGCATTGTATGATGATTAGGGCTGTTCCGGCTCCTTTAAGAGGACCTGCGGGGAGCCATTGGTAAACATTTTAGTGAGTCCTAACCGTCAGGAGCGGCTGTTCCTGATAGATACTGGTGCAAGCCGGACTTCTGTGTGTGACCCGGTAGAGGGTGCACATAGATCCAAGAAAGTGATAAAAGTAGTTGGGGTGAGTGGAAAATCACAGGATGTGAGTGTGTTTGAGCAAATTAGACTGGAGATGAATGAAGTGGTGACTGAAGCTGAAGTGTTGTATATTCCTGATTCTGGAGTGAATTTGCTGGGGAGAGATTTGTTGCCTGTGTTTGGTATCCAGCTGTGGGATACCGGGAAGGGAGTAAGGATGTGTAAGATGACTGTGGAAGATGAGAGAGCAATTTCAGATGAGGTCTGGGCAGGGGGAGAGAAGCTAGGGTGAATGAACATTCAGCCAATTAAAATTCAAGTGCAGCCTGGGGTGACAAAGCTTTGGACTCCACAATATTCAATGAGTAGAAGGGGGAGAGAAGGGCTGAAACCAGTGATTGACAGATTGTTGAAACAGGGCATGTTGGAGCCTACTATGTCACCTTTCAATTCCCCAATATTGGCTGTATTAAAGAAAGATGGAAAACATCGTTTGGTCATGGATTTGAGGAGGATTAATAACATAGTGGTTCCCAGATTCCCAGTGGTTCCTGACCCCTACACTATCTTGGGACGAATCCCTCCAAAAGACAAATGGTTTACTGTGATAGATCTGAAGGATGCCTTCTGGGCATGCCCCCTTGAGGAGGGAAGTAGGGACCTGTTTGCATTTGAATGGAATGATCCTGAGACTGGGAGAAAACAACAATTAAGGTGGACAGTACTTCCCCAGGGCTATACTGAGAGCCCTTTGTTGTTTGGACAAGCTTTGGAAGAAAAGTTAGTGTCTTTTGAGAAAGGGAAGGGGATCACGTTGATTCAATATGTGGATGATTTGTTGCTGACTGGGGAGAAAGAAAAAGAGGTTAGAGCAGCATCTGTGGCTTTGCTAAATTGGCTGAAGGAGCAAGGATTGACAGTTTCAAGGGAAAAGATCGTTTGTGGAAAAGAAGTTGAAATATTTAGGGCAGTGATCCCCAACCTTTCTTATGCTGCGGCCCGGTATCCTCAACCTTTTTTATGGCGCGGCCGGTACCGGCATTAGCTGGCGCCGCCATCTTTTTGATGAAAAGTGCTTCCAGTGACCTCACCGGAAGCACTTTTCATCAAAAAGATGGCGGTGCCAGCGCTTGGTGAGCTTTTCCGGGTAGAAATGGCTTTCTACCCTGAAAAGCTCATCGAGCGCTAGCGCCGCCATCTTTTGATGAAAAAGTGCTTCCGATGAGCTTTCTACCCGGAAAAGCTCACCGGAAGCACTTTTTCATCATAAAAGATGGCGGCGCCCAGCAAACCAGCGGCCCGGTAGGACTTGTTCCACGGACCGGTACCGGTCCGCGGACCGGTGGTTGGGGACCCCTGATTTAGGGCATTATATTCAGCAGGGGTGAGGTCCTTGGAACCTGAAAGGGTGAAAGGGATCATGAGCCTGGCTCCCCCAGAAATAAGACAGAAGTCAGGAAGGCTCTTGGATTGTTGGGGTATTGCAGAGTTTGGGTGGATCAATACACCGTGTTAGCTCAATTCTTGCACAGGAAGCTGGTAGGAAAAGGAGAGAGTATAGAATGGTTAGAGGGAGATGATGAGAGATGGGAAGTTTTAAAGAAGGCATTGTCATCCGCACCGGTTTTGACTTTGCCCAATTTGAAGTTCCCATTTCATCTGTATGTGTCAGCAGCTCAGGGAACGGCACTAGGAGTGTTGGCGCGGAAGAGGGGGGGGCAATACCAGCCCATTGCTTTTTTGAGCAAAACTCTGGAGCCGGTGGTGAGAGGATAGCCGGTGTGTGTGCAGGCTGTGGCTGCTACAGCTATGTTGGTGGTAGAGAGCAGGAAGCTAACCTTTGGGGGGGGGCTTGTGGTGCATTCACCCCACCAGGTTACTTCTGTGCTAAGTCAGTTGGCAACAACTTGGATGACAGAGGGGCGGATTCTCAAATATGAGACCATTTTGAGAACCAGCCCTGATGTAGTGATTGGGACAGATAGGAATTTGAATCCAGCAGAATTCCTAGAAGGGAGAAGACAGGAGTGGGAAGCTGAGGAACATGATTGTTTGTTGCAAGTAGATTTGATGACAAAGGTGAGGGAGGATTTGGAAGAGACTCCTTTGAAGAAAGGAGAGAGATGGTTTGTGGATGGATCAAGCAGGGTTGAGGAAGGAAAGAGGAAATCAGGATTTGCAGTCGTGACAGGAGAAGGGGAGGTCATAGAAAAGGGCTCCCTTCCTTCTTCATGGTCTGCGCAGAAATGTGAGTTGTTTGCTTTGAAGAGGGCTCTGGAGTTAGCTGAAGGGATTGATGTGACAATCTGGACTGATTCCAAATATGCCTGGGGTGTAGTCCATACCTTTGGAAAGATCTGGCAGGAGAGGGGATTTATCAAGGCTGATGGGAAACAAGTTGAACAATTACAGCTTGTGGAACAATCCTTGGAGGCCCTGCAACTGCCAAATCAAGTGGCAATAGTACATGTGAATGCTCATCGGAAAGGAAGCACCCCAGAGATAGTTGGGAACAGGTGGGCAGACAAGTGGGCAAAAGAAGCTGCAGGGGAGATAGAGCTGGTAATGGCATTAATTCCCTTGCTCGAGATGGAAGAAGATGAGGATTGGAAACCTGAGGGAAAAGAGAAAGATGATTTGGAAAAAGAAGGGTGTGTGCAAACTGAGAATGGGTGGAGAACATCAGAAGGGGTGAGAGTGGTTCCTGTGAATGCAATGAGGGGAATTCTGGAAAAGGTACATGAGGGAGGGCATTGGGGAACAGAAGCACTGGTAACAGCTGTGAAGCCACATTTTTGGAGTCCAAAGATGTGGATGCTAGCCCAGAGCATCTGTTGGAAATGCTTGATATGTTTGAAAGTAAACAAGAAAGCAGCAAGGAAAAAAGAAATGGGAGGGCGACCCCTAGTGGGCTGGCCTTTCCAAAGAGCACATATTGATTTCACTGAATTACCAGAGAAAGGGGGGTGGAAATACTTATTGGTGATTAAAGATCATCTGACAGGGTGGGTGGAGGCCTATCCAACTAGAAGAGCCACAGCACCCACAGTAACCAAGATCCTGTTAGAACAAATCATTCCTCGTTATGGGATGATGGAAGCTATTGATTCTGACTGGGGGACACATTTTACACAAAAAGTGCTGCAGTCTGTGATGGGAGCTATTGGGGTGAAATGGGATTTGCACACCCCCTATCATCCCGAATCTAGTGGAAAAGTGGAAAAAGGGAATGCGGAATTGAAAAAACATTTGACCAAACTACAATTGGAAAATGGGTTACCATGGACAAAGAACTTATCCTTGGCACTACTCAGAATCAGAACATGCCCAAGGAAAGACACTGGGGTCTCTCCATTCGAGATGCTAATGGGGCGACCCTACTTGGCAAAAATAGGGAATCCAATTCCTGAATTTAAAGATTTGTTCTTGAGGAAATATTTGCAGACACTGTCCAGGTCTTTGCTTTCTCTACACAAACAGGGATTGTTGGCGCAACGACCACCTTTGGCTGGCAGCCAACATCCTCATGAAGTTGGAGACTGGATCATGATAAAGACTTGGAAAAGCGAGAAGCTGCAGCCCAGCTGGGAAGGCCTGTACCAGGTGCTGTTAACAACTGAATCTGCAGTCCGCACTCAAGAAGGAGGTTGGACGCATTACAGCAAAGTCAAGAAGGCACCGGAACCTGAGAAACCTTGGAAGGCCATTCCAGTGGACGGTCAACCGTTGAAGTTAACTTTGAAGCGGTAACATGCAGCTGATTTGCCTAGTGACTATTTACTTACTCATGGACAGGATAGGAGGAGAGACTGAGATAAAGACAAAAGCTGAAACTAAGGGACAATGTGATCAATGCATAAAAACAACTAAAACAGGGACACAAGTGACAAAGACTCTAATTTTCCATACTCAACTGAGTTGCAGGATAAGAGGCACCGGGACTTGTATCTACAATGGGACAACTTACTCCATTTGTAAGGATGGAGGGAGTGTCAAATGTTATGACCCGAAAGGTCCCACACATAGGTACACCATAAGGATTCAGGCAGGGAACAAGGTAATGGTGAACCATGACTTTTATAATCCCAAGGTGTCACAGTCAGTAACCTTTGATGCCTGCGAGGCAATGGATGAGGGAGATAATGGGTGTGGGTCTGTGGAATGGAGGAGAGCATACTCAAAGAATGAAAAATATATTTGTGGTTGAACTTCATGGGGTGGTGACTGCAGTTACGGCACTTTCTGTAATGGGCTGGTCTGGGAGAAATGTATTAGTTTCCGGACATATGGGCTAACGGTAAAACCAGAAGTTATCCCAGGATTAGACAGTGCAAAAAGGTTGTATATGAATAGGCTGAGGGTACCTGATGCCAATTGCCCTCGTCATAAGTGTAATCCCATTAAGCTTACATTCCCGATCCCTGAAAATTGGCTGAAACCCCAACTCTGGAAAGGATATCAAGATGAATATGGATTGGGAATAGACGGGACAGGGGCCGACCCATCTGTGAAACTCAAAATTCAGGTAATCAAACATAATTTGAATCCTATCGAAAACTCTCTGTTCTACTCTTATTATCAGGAGTTTCAAACATTACAAGATATAGTCTTGCCCCCAAGAGCTCAAAACATGTTCCTGGCCCTAGCTGAAACTGTTGCTAAAGAATTGACAGTCAAGAACTGTTTTGTGTGTGGTGAAACCAACATGGGAGAGCAGTGGCCATGGGAGGCTCAAGAGGTCAATTATACCTATGTAGCAGAGAACCAGGCCAATTATACCTTTAAGCAAAAAGGAGAAGAAATATGGGCTGTCACCACTAATCTAGTAGGAAATGTATTTAACCAGAGAAACCAGACCACAGATCGAACCATCAATGTGGGGTCTCTGTGGTGTCTAGGGGTATGGGAGAACCAGACTTGGTGGTCCAGAGGGAACATCTCTGAACCAGCAAGGTCATTAGAAAGCATAAGTAAAATGGATTTTCTGAAAACACCTGAGGAACAGAAACCCTGGACAACCCCTGATGGGCTGTATTGGATTTGCGGCAGGTATGCGTATAATATCCTCCCCCCAAAGTGGTATGGGTCATGCGTTCTAGGAGCAATAAGACCGAGTTTCTTCCTATTACCTCTCAAGCAACGACAGATATTAGGAGTACCAGTGTACGAAGAAATAGGGAACATTAGGGAGAAGCGAGGGACAAAGGACATTCACAAAGGGGTTTGGAAGGACGCTGAGTGGCCGCTGGAGAGAATAATTTATTATTATGGGCTGGCCATGTGGGCGGAAGACGGGACTTATGGATATCGAACCCCGATTTACTTATTAAATCGCTTAATTCGCTTGCAGGCTGTAGTAGAAATAATCACAAATGAAACTATATTGGCTATGACACATCTAGCAAAAGAAAGTGCATGCTCAAGAACATATATAATGCAAAATCGCTTGGCTCTGGATTATTTGCTTGCTAAGGAGGGAGGAGTATGTGGGAAATTTAATTTAACAAACTGCTGCATCGAACTTGATGAGAGTGGAAAGGTGATCCAGGAGATAGCAGACCGAATGGTAAAAGTTGCCCATGTACCAGTCCAGACTTGGGAAGGATTCAATATGGGGAACCTGTTTGGATCCTGGTTTCCTAAGCTCCCAGGGTTACAAGCCATAGTAGCACTCATTGGTATCATTGCAGCGGGATGTGTAATACTACCATGTGTTCTTCCCATATTCATTCGCACGATAACTAGCACTCTCACTCTGATAGCCAAAAGGCAAGTTACTGAACAAATGATGGTATTAAGGCAACGATATGACCCATTGGAGTACCTAGAGGAATCTCCCGAAGAAGGATGGAAGACAGCAGACTTATTACTAACTGAGTTTGAGTCAAAAATGAAACAAGAACAGGGTGGATTGTGAGAAGTGTATCTATTTTATGACTCAAATCTCATGATGAAAAAGGAATATTTTCTTTTGAAGTAAGGAAAGGCAGTACCAAACACTGATTAGAATGTTGACTGATCTTGGAATGTCTTTGAAGCGCTGGGAATTATCACACTTTTTGGAATGCTTTTGAAATGCCAGATACCGGTTATGTTGATGTATGTTATCTGCTAAGGAAATGCCTGTTGTATAAGGTAATAAAATGTAACTTGTATCCTGAAAAACAAATTGTAAATCAAGCCATTTGTATACTGGGGGGGGTCAATTTTAGGGTATAAGAGTAGAGCCGTTAAGCTTTGCCTTTCGTTCTTCCCAGCTGCCAAAGGGGAGAACCCATCTACGCAGATGTATATCCAATAAAGCCTTTTTCCTTGGATCAACTTTGAATCCTGGTGGTTTTTCTTAGCCACAATCTCACAAAGGAATTTTGTAGAATGCCCTTTACAATTTAATATCAGCATATGGATATTTTGATTAGTTAATCCATTATTACATCTCACTTTTGGATTTTCTAAGTGCTATTGTTATTTCAGCATGCTGAATCTTGTTTGAGTAAGAATGTCACAACATAACAATCCTTCCTCTTCCACGCTTGTATTATATGGAAAAAGCCTGTTCAGGAAATGCCAAAAAATATTGACACTATATATTGTACTTTCAACAATCGAAGAACTGTGTCTGACTCAATGCAAATATTCCAAATAAAGCATATATAACAAGAACAACAATAATACTAACAATAACAACAATACAGCTTCAGCAAATGATGTGGAGGCAGTAAATCACCTCCTTCCATTTATTTATAGACTGAATTTGTAGAAAAGGAATGGAATGTAGTAAGGAAGTGGAGTCCAAGGACAAAGGGGATGCATTTCAGAGAAGTAAAGGACAATTCAGATTAGATATTATATCTGAGAGAAAGAGGAGAAAGATAGCCCCTCTCTAATAATTCATTGAGTAAATTTTAGATACAGATAGTAGAGTACTCAGATTGACAAGATTTTATTGATAGGTGTAAAACAAGAAGAAATCAGTTTAGAATTACGATCTGTCATTTTTTGTTTTGGGCATTACAGGAAGTAAATTTCATCAAGAGAAGCATATGCTAAGGAATTTTGTAGAATGCCCTTTACAATTTAATATCAGCATATGGATATTTTGATTAGTTAATCCATTATTACATCTCACTTTTGGATTTTCAGACATTAATATCCCTGGAGAATATTGCTTGCTAGAGTTTACAGACACATGATGCACAACTAGAGACATGTTGGTTTCTGCACTACTCTGCTAACAGACTTCCCTGCCACCACAATTGATTGTGAAAATGTTTCCGCCTTTCTTTCATCCTTGTTGATACTCTGGATTTGAACAGAGACAGAGATTGCAAAGCATGTGCTACAGCATAGACTGCATTGTAAATATTGTAACTCTGGCCACTCATTAGTGTTTCAAACACAGATGTGGGAAGATTCTGAAGCCTCTCCTGTCCAGTACATTTCTTCTCAGAGGTCTCACTTTTTGAGTTTGGAAAGAAACAATTGAATGCCTGTTCCCAAAAATCCTTCCGAAAATGATCATTCTGGTTGTTGTTGTTGTTTGGATTCAAGTTTTGAATAAATTCTTGGAAGTCTTGGATCTGCTTTGTGTGAACTGCAAAGGATAAAGCACCATGTAGGAAATGGATATCCCAAGATGTTTGAATGGCAACTGATGTGCAATCTGTATGAGCATTTATAAGCCAGATCTTATTCTTCTTTGGTTATCACCCTCTTCTTAAAAGTGGAGGAAAGTTCTCAGATGTGCTAAGGACAGAATTTCACCATATAAGATTATCACATTGGCTGTGCTGTTCATGAGAACATGATACATATGTAATATTTCATTTATAGCATCAGTAAAATTACTGTAAAAAGCTGCATTTGGTAACTCTGCTATGAATTCAATACAGATGCCATGCTTAGAAAATGTGGGGAGCACCTCCTGGAGGAATTTTTCTCCTTTTTCATCCTTTACTACAAGAATTCCAATCCAGATCCATCTAAAATACAGCAGCAAGTTCAGGAGGCCCTTACGTTGGTGGGATTCATTTGGAAACATTTATTGGAAGAAAACTGCTTGAGTCTTGGAAGGCAGAGCTTCGTCTCGGCGATACAGCTGCAATCTCGGGGCTCCGAGATCGCAGCTGATATTTTCGCCCCTGGTCGGTCCTAACAGACCTAAACCGTCCCATAGAGATGGTGACTGTGAAGGACACATTCCCAGGATCCCAGGGACATCGCAAGTCCCCGGTTTGATTCGGGAGAAGTCCTTTTGCTGGCGGCGGAGAGGCAGCCTCCATAGCTGCTGAAGTCGGGACAGCTCCGGAAAGGAAGAGGCTGAAAATTAAGTGTGTCGGCTGGGTGAGAAACTTCTTCTTCTTTTTTTTTTTTTGTTAATTTGCCTAGTTTTGAAAGGACACTCTGAATATAAGAAGAAATCTGTGAGATTTTTTTTTGACAAAACTGTATGAGTGGCGTTTTTTAAAGGGATGTCAAATTGAGGCTTGGATTATTTTTTTTCCTTACCTTTTTTTTTTGGGGGGACTTCAGCGTGACTTTGTAGTTAACCGGACTGAATTTTCTCTTATATATATTCTTATGCTCCTTTTTGATTTTTTTATTTTTTTTTAGGATAGAGGCTCCCTTTGGCTATTTTTTCTTTTAATATTAATACTTTTTCTTTTTGCTTAATTTAAACTATGTTTTTTTGGCGGGGGGGGGGGAGTGTATTAAGAAACTCTGTAACACTGCCAACTAGAGGCTTGAATATTTTATTTGAATTGGAGAAGAACCCTGAAAAGACTACTTCTCAAGGACACTTTAATTTGATAAGATAGAGGGAGAGTGCAGCAGAATATTATTACAGGTGCTTTCCTGGACCCTTATCAACATTTCAACACTTGGCTTTAAAGCTTGTGGAGAAGAGAGTCATAATAAGAGCCTTGGACAAATAAACAAAGTGCAGTGTGTTTTCTTATCCTTTTTCAGTTGTGTATCCCTACTCACCAGCCTCTCTGTAAACTTTAATTTTAGTAATATTCTTATTTTTGCTTTTTATTTTAAAGGGAAAGCCTCAGAATTTTCTCTTTATTTTTCTTTTTTTCTCCTTCTTTTTACTGGGATTTTTTTTTTTTTGCTTTTTCCATTTATATTTTTGGACCACTCTGCCTTTTCTTTTTTATTATTATTGAGATTTCCCAATTGGATTAAGGTGTGAAGAAGTTGAAGGAATTTTTTCTTTTTCTTCCTTATTTTTTTTTTCCTAATTATAATTATTATTTTTGGACTTTTTTCTTTTTTCTATTTTTCATTTTTTATTGTGGACTACTTCATAATTGGATTAGGGTCTAGAAGAACCTGAAGATTTTTCTTTTTCTTTTTCTCCTTCTTTCTTTTTGTCATTGGGCTTTTTATTATTGGATTTTTCCATTTTGGATTATAATTGGCTATTTTACCAGTTGGATTAAAAGCTAAAAAGAATTTGAAGGTCTTGAAGCATCAAAATGAGCAGGAAACCCATATCTTCTGATGTTTCTACTTCTACCTCTGCCTCCCCACCAGCTGGAGGACAACGTTTAATTCAGACAATGTTGAAGCAAGATAAAGAACAAGAAAAAGTGAATTTACAGATGATTATGCAAGGAATCCAAGATCTTAAGATAAAAATAGACACTATTGAACAAAGAACAGAGAAGACTGATGAAAAAGTGGAAAATATTCAACAAATGATGGTGAAGTGTGATGAGAGATTCCAAAAAATTGAGGAAGAAGGTAAACAAAGAGAGGAGAAGATTGGAAATATTGACAGCAGATTAACAGTGGTTGAACAAGATAAAAGTGGGATGTTGAGGTGGGAGATGGAGAGGTCAGAATTCTATCTCAGATTTCAGAATATAGAAGAAGAAAAAGGACAAAATTTGGCTGCGATAATGATAGAAATTCTGGCGGATGCTTTGGAAATTACAGAGGAAAAGATGATGGATGGAGTAGATGAGGTATATCGAGTTTTTACAAGATATGCGATGAGAAATAAATTACCAAGGGAAGTCCATATCAGATTTACCAAAAAATCCATCAAAACACAAATATTACAAGCTGTAAGAGAGAAGACATTGAAATACAAAGGCAAAGAGATTGTGGTTTTAAAACAAATACCCAGAAGAGTGAGAGAGACGAGAAGAGAATACCGATTCCTGACCAAAATGCTATTGAAAAAGGAAGTGAGTTATAGATGGCTGATTCCAGAAGGATTAATGTTTATGTGGCAAGAATGGAGACATAGAATTGACTCAATTGAGAAAGCAGAACTTTTCCACGCAGAATTTTTTGGAAGGAGAGAAGAAGAGGCAGAGAAAGAGGTCTCATTAATTGAGTTTCAAGAGGAACAACTGGAGGTTGAAGAAGAGGAAGGTGCAGTAGGTGGACAGGTGGATAGTAAAGAACAGCGTGAAGTGAGATCCACAAGAGCTGTTAGACCTAAATATAAAGCATAATCATGGAAGAAAAAAAATTGATTACAATGAATATAAATGGACTCAATTCGGCTGTTAAAAGAAGGAAAACCTTTCATAAATTAGAGAAATTAAAATTTGATATAATTTGTCTACAAGAAGTACATATCAAAAAACAACATGAACAATTGTTAGTACAGCCAAAATTAGGGAAAATATTTACTTCTTTGACTCAATGTAAGAAAAGGGGAGTGGTTCTATACATTAAAGAGGTTATCCCAGCAAAATTGATTTATACGGATGAAGACGGAAGAGTATTAATGGTGGAAATAATGGACAATAATATAAAAATACTCTTGATTGCAATTTATGCTCGAATGATAAACAAGAAGAATTCTCTAAAAAATTACACATGAAAGTAACTGGACTGGACTATGTTAATATAATTATGATGGGAGACTTTAATGGAATTGTGGACAATAAACTGGATTATATAGCAACAACAACAAAGCAAAATAGAAAGACTCTCCCTAAATCTTTTTAAAATGACAGACGAATTAACTTTAAAAGACATTTGGAGAGAAAGAAATGTTAAAGCTAAACAATATACTTTCTATTCAAATAGACATTTATCATGGTCCAGATTGGATATGATTTGGATCTCAACAGAATTAATATCTAATATTCAAGAAACAAATATTGAAACAAGTACTTGGGCAGATCATAGCCCAATGACAATTAAATGGAAGGGACAAAAAAAAGAGATCAAGATGGACATTAAACAATACTATCTTAAAGGAAAAAAAGATTTTACACAATGGATGGAGAAAGAATTGGCTTTTTTCTTTAGAGAAAATAAAAAAGAAGATACTTCAACGCAGAATGTTTGGGATACAATGAAGGCATATGTTCGAGGTTTGATAATAGATTATATAAGAAAAAAGAATATTAGGAAAAGGCAAGCTACTAAGTCCTTGGAAGATGAGTATAAAAGACTTGAAAAAGAATTACAGAAAATGCCACAGAAAAAGGATATTAAATTGAAGTTGGATATAACTAAACTGGAATTAATAGAGAAAGAAGAATTGGCACAGAAAATTAGAAATGCTAAACAGAATTATTTTGAAGATGCAAAAAAACCAGGTAGATGGCTAGCATATAAGTTGAGAAAGGAGAAAGAATCAAGAAAAATATTGAAGTTAATAGATGATCAAGGGCAGGTTTGTTATGGTAATAAGGAGAAAAAGGAAATTATTCGAGATTTCTATGAGCAACTATATAAACAAGAGAATATTGACGAGGAAAACGTCAAACAGTATCTACAGAATGCTAACCTACCGAAGATACCTAAAGAGACTAAAGAAATGCTAGAAAGCAACATAACAATGATGGGATTAACTGAAGCACTTAAGAAACAAAATAATGGGAAAGCACCAGGTCCAGATGGGCTTCCGGCAGAATTCTATAAAACATTTCAAGAATCATTGAGCATTCCATTGCTAGAAGTTATGAGTGAAGCTATGTCAAAGAAGATGATACCCAAAACATGGTCAAAGGCTTATATTACACTTATTCCAAAAGAAGAGGCTGACCCACTGCAAATTAAGAACTATAGACCTATTTCTTTATTAAATGAAGACTATAAAATCTTTGCTTCAATTTTAGCAGAAAGACTTAAAAAATACTTAAATAATTTCATTCACCCAGATCAAAATGGATTTTTGCCAAAGAGACAAATTAGAGACAATATGAGAGTAATCTTGGATACTTTGGAATACTATGAGGCACATCCTGAAAAGCAAATGGCTTTGATATTCCTAGATGCTCAAAAGGCATTTGACAACGTGAACTGGAGATTTATGTTATTACTATTGTTGTGTCCGTCGCAAGGAAGGAGACTCGGAGCCAGTGACTTTAGTTCAGCTCATTTATTGATTCCCGAGATCGGCTCGGGTCCGAAAGAAAAGCGGCGGCTTTTATTCTTTGGCTGCGGCGGCCATGGCCAATGGCACCGCTTTGAATCTCCCGCGATTAGTTTCCACCAATCGCGGGAGATTCGCGGCGGGCCCATCCGTGCGGCTCGCTCGACCAATCAGCTCGACGTGCGTCTTGGCCAATCACTGCGCAGTTCTACAAGAATGGTAATGACCGTACAGAACACCCCTCCCCTCTTGGTAGGGTCCTACATAATGTAGTTCCGTAAGTAGGCAGGGCTACGTACTTGTCTACTTGACCTGCGCAGGTTAGTTGGTGCTTGGCTCCTGGCCGGTTCGGTCGGGTTCTGTGTTGCTCTCTGCCCTGTTGATGGAACCGCCTGGAAAGCTGAGCCGGGCCTTTCGTCGCAGCTCCCTCCCGGTCTACCCGGTCTGGTTGAGCTGCGGTTTCCGCTCCTGCCTGGTCTTTCCGGGCTGGTTGAGCTGGCCTGGCTGCTTCTCCCTGGTGAGGTGTCGAGCTGGCTGCTTGCCGGTGAGTATTCCTGGTTTCTTTCTCGTGGGGTTTGTTCCTTGGGGCCTCCCCTCCCCTCTTGGTTTGTGTTGGGGGTTCCCTTCTGTGTTTGCTTCTGTTTGCGTGTCGGTTGTGTTTCCCGTGGCTGTTCTTGACCTTAATTGGTCGATGTGTCATTTCCATGCTCGTCCGTCGGTTGTCTGTAAACGGTACGAGCGTGGGCCTGTCACTTGGGTTATGGTCGCTGGTACCCAGAGTGGGTCTCCGGTGAGGTTTTTTCGCGTATACTGCGTCACCTGTTTTAAATATTCAGTCTTTGCTTGAGGAGTTTGGGTTTTTTTCTGGGTTGTATGTGGGGTGCAGTCTGTCGAGTGGGGACCTTAATTTTCTCCCCATCAGTAGTTCTGCCGGGCTTTTATTGGTTGTTGTATTCGGAGTTATGTGTTGTATGAAAAGCATTTTGTTTATTTTCTCTTGGATTTCCCCGTTTTCTATCTTTTGGATAGTTTTTTTTTGTAAATTGAACCATCCGTTCCGCCCTCCCATTCGCCGCCGTATGTGCCGGCGCTGTCAACGCATGTCGTATCCCCCGCTCCGCTAGGAATTTTTCAAATTCCAGTGAGGTAAATTGGGGGCCATTGTCAGATACGATGATGTCTGGGAGGCCGTGGGTTGCGAATAGTTTGCTGAGTTCCTTGGTGACGGCCTCCGTGGTGGTATTTCTCATGTTGCTTACCTCCAACCAATTGGAGTAACCATCTACCGTGATGAGGAAAGTGTGGCCTTTTGTGGGCCCGGCAAAATCTATGTGAATCCTGGACCATGGTCCCCTAGGGGTTTCCCATTCCAGGATTGGAGCGGCAGGAGGGCTGGGCCTAGTTTCCTGGCATCTGTTGCATGCTGCCACCCAGGCCTCGATTCGTTTGTCCATTCCTGGCCACCAGGCGTAACTTCTGGCCAAGGCCTTTGTCCTAACGATGCCTGGGTGCCCCTCATGCAACAATTCCAATAACTTTCCCTGTAATATTTCCAGAATAACAACCCGGTCCCCCCAAAATAAGCAACCTTTTTGTAATGACAGTTCTGTTTGCCGGTTCTGGAATGTCCTGAAGGTTTCGTCGTCATCCTTTTCGGACCACCCCTTCTCTACCCAATGTAATACCCACGCCAGACGTTTGTCTTTATTGGTTTCATGGGCAATGTCTGACACGGTTATGGGTAGATCGGGCAGAGTCTCTATGCTAAGGGTGGCCGTCGTGGGTGCTGGGTCGGTGTCCAAGTCCAGTAGCGGCGTGCAGCTCAGGGCATCTGTGTGGGTGATTGTCTTACCGGGTCGGTGTGTGAGCCGGTAGCTGTAGGCGGTAAGGGAATTCGGACCACCTTGTCATTCTTGGGGATAGAATGTTCGGGTGGCCCTGTTCCCTGCCAGGATTCCCAGCAGCGGCTTGTGGTCGGTGACGATGGTGAAGGTCCGGCCGTAGATGTACTTGTGGAAACTTTTGACAGCAGCAACGATAGCCAGGGCCTCTTTGTCCAGCTGACTGTAGTTTCTTTCCAGTTTGGTGAGGGTCCTTGAGAAGAAGGCGATGGGTGCTTCTTTTCCATCGGAGAGAGTGTGGCTGAGGACGGCGCCGACACCGAAGGGTGATGCGTCACATGTGACAGCTAGCGGTAGGGTCTCATTGTATTGGATGAGGATGGCATCCGAGGTGAGCAGGTCCTTGGTTTTGTTGAAGGCAGCTTCCTCGCGTTCCCCCCAAGTCCACGGGGCCGCCTTGTCCAGGAGCCTATGCAGAGGCTCCACCGCGGTCACCTTCTGGGGCAGGAAAACATTGTAAAAATTAAGCAGTCCTAGAAATGCCTGTAGTTTCGTTTTATTCTTCAGCCTGGGGGCTTCCTTGATTGCTCTGATTTTTTTCTCGGTTGGGTGAATTCCGTGCCGATCTAAAAGGTATCCCAGGAACTCGACCCTCTCGGTGTGTAATTGGCATTTTTCTTTTTTAACCTTCAGCCCCGCATTTTTGAATTTTGTTAGGACCTCCCTCAGGCGACCCTCCAGTTCTTTTTGGTTGGCTGCCGACACCAGTACGTCGTCGAAGTAGGGTACCACCCCTTGATTCCTTGCAGGAGTCTCTCCATGAGGCTCTGGAATATTCCTGGGGCCACGCTGACTCCAAACTGGAGTCTCTTACAGCAGAAAGCCCCCGGTGGGTTACTATGGTTTGCGCCTCGGCGGTTTCTGCGTCGACCGGCAGCTGCTGATAGGCTTGCGCCAGGTCGAGCCGCAAGACCTTGCCTCCCCAGTGAGTGTAGGAGGTGTTGCACTACTGGAACGGGAAGGCGCTCTGCTGCAATGCGCAATTGAGGGTGGCCTTATAGTCCCCGCAGATTCTCACCGACCCATCGGGCTTGACTGGGGTGACTATGGGGGTCTCCCATCGGGCATGGTCGATTGGCTCGAGGACCCCTTGTCTGATGAGCTTGTCTATTTGCTCATCGATTTTTGGCCAGAGTGCGAATGGTACCCGCCGTGGTTTCAGGCGTATTGGGGGAACGCTGGGGTCTAGGCTGAACAAAATAGGGGGCCCTCGGTACTTGCCTAGGGTGCCGTCGAACACTTCCTGGAAGTCCCTTGCGAGTTGGTCCTCCCAGTCGGCCTCCCCGATGTGGTCGATGCCCGTTACTTCGATTCTGAGCGGCGCGAACCACTGCAGTCCCAAAAGGCTGGGGCGGTCTCGGTCCACGATCATCAGGGGAAGCCTTGCTATGCGCCCTTTGAAAGTTACCTCGAACTGGCCTGTTCTGACTACTGGTATGCGATTCCCTTGGTAGTCCTTGAGGATTAGGCTCTGGCTTTCCAGTCCTCTCCTGTGGATTGTGGGCACCAGACGCTTGATTTCCCGCCATGCAACCACGGAGAGGTAGGATCCGGAGTCCACCTCCATCTTGCATGGCTCGCCCTCGATGCCCACTTCCACATATACTTTCCGGGCGTCTGCACTGGATAAGTGGCCGATGATGACCGTCTGGTGGGTTTCCTCTCTCCGCCGGTTCCCGCCGTCTCGTCGGCCCCGTCCGTCTCGGCTCCATCGGTTTTCAGCTTGGCAGTCTCTGGGCCTGGGGGGGTGCCGTCTCATCTCCGGTCGCTGCCGTTTCGCCGCCGGGGGCTGTAGTTCTTCTTGAGTCGGCAGACTCAGGCGATGTGGCCTCTTTTATCACAGTGCCGGCATATTGCTTCAAAAAATCGGCACTCCGATTGAGGGTGGTCGCCTCCACGCCCGGCGCACGGTTGCCCCGACTTACGACTCCGTCGATTGCGCCGGTCTCGATCCGCCTGGAGCCGATGCACATCCTCTTCCTCGTCCGTGGTGTTGGTGGTGGAGTCGAGGTCGCCATGGTGTGTGGTGGTCTCTAGGCGGCTTGCTTCGGAGAGTGTCTCAGTTGCCGTGCCTGCTTCGGTGGTTGCATTGCGGTCCCCGGCGTCGGGCCTCCTCATTCGAGCCGCCGATTTCCGGGTCGCCTCGGCTGCGGTGGCGTCTGCAAGGACATCGGCGAGGGTGATGTCGCCTTTTGCCATCAGCCGGCTCTGTAGGACTGGATCTCTGAGCCCCAGGACGACGCGGTCTCGGAGTGCCTCGTCCATGTCTGTAAACCCACACATGCCCCCGAGATTTCGCAGGTCAGCCACGAAATCGCCGATGCGCTCGCCCACTCGCTGGTCTCGCCGATAGAAGTCGTGCCGCCTGATGAGGGTGGGCACGGCGGGGGCATAGTGGTTTCGGAGCAACGGCTCGAGATCAGCCCAGTCCATCGTTTTTATGTCCTCGGGTTTCGCGAGGGCTTTTGCCATCTTAAACACTGCGGGCCCGCAGTGTGTGAGGAAGACAGCTCTTTTCTTTTGCCCGTTTGCATCCTTTAAATTGCTGCTTTCGAGGAACATCAGGAATCGGTCGGTGTACGATTCCCAATCCTCAGTAGCCGGGTTAAAGGGTGCGGGCGGTACGATGCTGGCCATCTCGTTGGTCTCATTTCGTCAGGACACGTGCTCAATGGGGATCAGGGTTGGCATCCCACCTTCGTCGCCAGTGTTGTGTCCGTCGCAAGGAAGGAGACTCGGAGCCAGTGACTTTAGTTCAGCTCATTTATTGATTCCCGAGATTGGCTCGGGTCCGAAAGAAAAGCGGCGGCTTTTATTCTTTGGCTGCGGCAGCCGCGGCCAATGGCACCACTTTGAATCTCCCGCGATTAGTTTCCACCAATCGCGGGAGATTCGCGGCGGGCCAATCAGTGCGGCTCGCTCGACCAATCAGCTCGCCGAGCATCTTGGCCAATCACTGTGCGGTTCTATAAGAATGGTAATGACCGTACAGAACAACTATTGGAACAGATGGGTTTCACCAGAAAATTTATCCAAGCAATAGAAGCCATATACAATAGACACACAGCAAAGGTAATGATGGAGGGAGAACTTACAGACTTTATCAATATAAGAAAAGGCACAAGACAATGATGTCCCCTATCTCCTTTGTTATTTGTATTGACTTTGGAAGTGTTGAATAGAAATATTAGAGATGATAAAAGCATAAAAGGAATGAAAATTAAAAAGGAAGAATTCAAACTGCAAGCCTTTGCTGATGACTTAGCCTTTATTTTGGAAGATCCATTAGAAACAGCTCCAAAGTTATTGGAAAAGATAGAGATATATGGTGAGGTGGCTGGTTTGAAAATAAATAAAGACAAAACAAAGATTTTGACAAAGAACATGCTACTGAGACAAAGAGAAGAACTGGCAGACCTGTTGAAAATCCAAGTTACGAATAAGGTCAAGTATCTGGGGATACACTTGACAGCAAGATGTAGCACATTAAAAGAGAATAATTATATTAAACTTAAACAACAGATAGCTACAGACTTGAAGAAATGGGAAAACTTGCAATTGTCATTAATAGGGAGAATTTCAACAATTAAGATGAATATTTTACCCAGAATCCTATTTCTGTTTCAAACAATACCAATTAGGCTCGGAAAAGACTATTTTGATGATTTAAATAAAATTATGTTGAAGTATATATGGCAAGGTAAGAAAGCGAGAATAAAGCTAAAGCTTTTGCAAGATGCTAGAATTAGAGGAGGTTTTGGCCTGCCCAATTGGGAATTGTACTATCAAGCTGCAAGTTTGATGTGGGTTAAGGAATGGATAACATTAAGAAAGACTAGATTGTTGACACTAGAAGGTCATGATTTGCTGTTGGGTTGGCATGCTTTTTTATGGTATAAGGGAACTAAAACACAGGGTTATTTTAGAAGACATTATATACGGGAGTCTTTGTGGTTAAACTGGGAGAAGATAAAAAGACAATGTTATTTGAAAATTCCAGTTTGGTTATCGACTATTGAAGCATTTTCCTATCCTATAATTTATAAGAAAGAACAAACAGTTAGATATGAAGCATTTTCCTATCCTATAATTTATAAGAAAGAACAAACAGTTAGATATGGGGAACTATTGGATGAAAAGGGTGAACTTAAATCGATACAAAATTTAGAGGAACAAAGTATAAAGATGAATTGGTTTTCATATGGGCAAATACATTCAAGGTATGATGAAGATTCTAAAACAGAGGGATTCTATGATAAACAGACTGATCTAGATAAGATCTTGATAGGTACTGATGAGAAGGTGATTAAAAAATTATATGGTTATTTACTGGGAATTAAATTAGAGGAAGAGCAAGTTAAAGAAACTATGATTGTTTGGGGGAAGAATTTTGGATATGGGACTGATTTAGAGAAATGGCAAAAATTGTGGTCTCAAAATTATAAAATGACTATGTCAACAGCATATAAAGAAAATTTGTATAAGATGTTTTACAGGTGGCACTTTCCCACGACAAGAATAGCAAGAATGTTCAAGAACAAATCTGAAAAATGCTGGAAATGTCATCAGATACCTGGCTCATATTACCATATGTGGTGGACTTGTGAGGACGCTAAAAAATATTGGACTAAAATTTGCATGTGGTTGGAAAAAATGACAAAGAAACGTATAGATTTGAAACTGGAGTTTTTTTTATTGGGAATCTTACCAGATACATATAGTAAAGATTTGAAATATCTGATTGTAAATGTGTTAACAGCGGCTAGGATTGTATTTGCTAAAAACTGGAAGAATGAGAAAATACCATCACAGGAAGAAATTATTAAGAAAATATTGGAATGTGCTGAGATGAGTAGATTGACATTTGAAATTAGAGAGCAAGAGGATAAACAATTTTATGAAATTTGGGATCTTTTTTATCAGTGGCTAGATGACAAAATACGATAATAGAATATTTAGAAAGTTAGATAGCAAGGAATACTTTTATTTTTTCTTTTGCTTATGTTATTTGACATTATATCTATAAAGTGTTTTTAGGATAGATTTGGTATGATTATATGATTTGTTATAGAATAAACTGTTTAAAGTATTGTTATCTCATAAAGCATGAATGATTAAAAGTATAGTCAAATGATTTATTAATAGAGATATTAGGATATATAAGTTTGGATTGACAATATGAGTTGTTATGTAACATAACTGTAATTGAGACTATGAAATGAATGCACAAAACTGATGAACCAACCGACACACTGTACGTACATAAGAGAGTTGATGTTTTAATGTTTTGTTTGTCTTGTTTGTTTGTAGAAAATCAATAAAATTGTTTTTTTTTAAAAAAAAAAACTGCTTGAGTCTCTTTATCCATGACCGGAGCAGATCGATAAGTCAACTACCGAAAAGTAAACATATGCAATTGCAAACATCTATGTGAGCCTCTGAAAACATACACAAAGATTCCTTTGGTATCTTTGACCTTATATACTGCCATTATGCAACCAGCTGGGTTTTTTAGGAAATATCAACAAGATGTCACCCTTGTGGTATCTGTAAATGCATTTTTCTGAAGTAGTCTCATGGTGAATATTTCAAATTTGAACCTTAGTTCAATATCTTGAATTGGGGGATGTTATGCTGTGTCAAATATTCCCATTTTCTGTTCAGAATTCGAATTGTTCATGCTGCTTTGATTATTCTATCTAACAGAAAATATTATCTAGGAATCTGAAAGGTCAGTCCTCTTTACAAAGAGAAGCATAAAGATATTTGTGGAATATAGATGATAATGTATATCTTCAGCACATCTTACCTGAGGTACTTTGTAGATGCACAATACAGTTGCCATGTGAAGAGAGATGCCAGATGCCCCAATGACTGCAGTCAACATTTTTGTGATCCCACATTTGTACCGTGTTTCTCACAAAATAAGGCCGGGCCTTATTTTTTTTTTGACCCCTGAAAAAATGGCTAGGCCCTCTTTTCGGGGTGACTTAATTCCTCCCTGACCTAGAGCGGCCCATATGCACTCCCCTCGCCATGAGGCCGCTTCTATCGGCCGATGAAAGCTTCCCGAATGCAGAGTCCCCAGCCACTTTGGGGCGTGGCGTGTCTGCCCGTATCCCCTCACCTTTAGGCAGCCCCTTTCGGGTGATGGAAGCTCCCCAAGTGCAGTCACCAGGCACTTCGATCGGCTGGTAGAAGTGGCCTCAGGGCGAGTGCACACACACACACTCCCCTCGCTGTGAGGCCGCTTCGATTGGCCGATGAAAGCTCCCTTGAAGGCAGAGTCCCCGGCCGCTTCGGGGCGTGGCATGCCTGTCCGTGTCCCCTCACCATTAGGCAGTCTCTTTCGGGTGATGGAATCTCCCCAAGTGCAGTCACCAGGTGACTGGTGGGGCATCACAACACCAGCAGCCTGCCGGCTTGGTATAAAATGTCAGTGACATCCGGGATGAAAGAACGAGCCACCGCCACTGCCACTGCTGTTATCAGGGCCAAGTGGGGCAGGATCGCATTGTGGCTCTGCATTGTAATGGGCTCCAGGAGGAGGAGGGGACCCCTTCTCCTCCATTGTGAAGCACACTAAATTTCACTGTGCTTTACAAGGTGCTGAGTGAGCAGCAGGCAGGCCATGGAGGTGGCAAAATGAATTGTGTCAGGAGCTGCAGCAGATGGCCGAAAGAGCCACAGTTTGCCGACCCCAGAGATATGTGGTGGGAATTCAGGACTGAAGGGCATTGACATTTCTTTTATTGGATGCATTAAAGTAGAGCCAGAGTCAACATCTGCAGGAGCTGCTGGAATTTGAAATCCGGCATTAAGTGGATACTTAATTTAATGGCTTAGATGTCCATCATTTGAAATTTATTATTGTTTCATCCCATGGGAGTTCATATGTCTTACAAAAAGTAGGCTCAAAATAATACTTGATCCTCTTTTATAAAGTGCAGTGAGATATTAAAAACACCTTCACTCCCTTCCCTTTTCCTCTTAGACCCATGTTCTTGGAAGTATATAAAGTCACTCTCATTCTTCTCCAGCCATTTACTCTAAAACTATGCATGTGTTGTTGTGAATAATTGGGTGTAGAAATAGTCTATGAAGAGGCCAGAACCCTATGCCTCATAAAAAGGGAACATCAGCCATGGTGGCACAGTGGTTGGAATGCAGTACTGCATGCTACTTCTGCCGACTGCTGGCTCACTGGATCAAGGGTGACACAGCCTTCCATCCTTCCAAGGTTGGTAAAATGAGGTCCCAGATTATTGGAGACAATATGCTGACTCTATAAACCACTTAGAGAGGCCTTTAAAACACTGTGAAGTGATATATAAGTCTAAGTGCTATTGTTATTTCAGCATGCTGAATCTTGTTTGAGTAAGAATGTCACAATATAACAATCCTTCCTCTTCCACACTTGTATTATATGGGAAAAGCCTGATCAGGTAATGACAAAAATATTGACATGATTGTACTTTCAACAATCGAAGAACTGTGTCTGGCTCAATGCAAATATTCCAAATAAAGCATATATAACAAGAACAACAATACTCACAAGAACAACAACAATACAGCTTCAGCAAATGATGTGGAGGCAGTAAATCACCTCCTTCCATTTATTTATAGACTGAATTTGTAGAAAAGGTATGGAATGTAGTAGGGAAGTGGAGTCCAAGGACAAAGGGGATGCATTTCAGAGAAGTAAACAGCAATTCAGCTTGGATATTATGTCTGAGAGAAAGAGGAGGAAGATAGTCCCTCCCTAATAATTCATTGAGGAAATTTTAGATACAGATAGTGGAGTGCTCAGATTGCCAAGATTTATATAATCTATAAGTGTAAAACAGGAAGAAATCAGTTTAGAATTACTATCTGTCATTTTTGGTTTTGGGTTTCACAGGAAGTAAATTTCATCAAGAGAAGCATATTCTAAGGAATGTCATTTACAATTATAATATCAGCATATGAATATTTTGATTAGTTAATCCATTATTACATCTCACTTTTGTATTTTCAGACATTAATATCCTGGAGAATATTTATTATTTATTTATTCATTTATTTATTTGATTTGATTTGTCAAATAAATTGCTTGCTAGAGTTTATGGACAAACATTGCAACTACAAATATTTTGGTTTCTGCACTACTCTGGTAACAGGCTTATCTGCCACCACACTTGATTGTGAAAATGTTTCCTTCTTTCTTTCATTATTGTTGATACTCTAGATTTGAATAAAGAGAGAGATTGCAAAGCATGTGCCACAGCATAGACTGCATTGTAAATATTGTAACTCTGGCCACTCATTAGTGTTTCAAACACAGATGTGGAAAGAGTCTGAAGCCTCTCCTGTCCAGTACATTTCTTCTCAGAGATCTCAGTTTTTGAGTTTGTAAAGAAACAATTGAATGCCTGTTCCCAAAAATCTTTTTGAAAATGATCATTCTGGTTGTTGTTGTTGTTTGGATTCAAGGTTTTTTTAAAAAACAATTTTATTGGTTTTTAAAGACAAACAAACAAACAAAACATAAAAACATCCAGCTTTCTTTCATGAATATACAAACAGTGTGTCGGTTGGTTTACCAGTTTTGTGCATTCATTTCGTCGTCACAATTACAGTTACATTACATAATAACTCATATTATCAATCAAAAATTATATACCCTAGTATCACTATCAAACAATCATTTGACTATGATTTTATTCATTCATACTTTACGAGATAACTATGATTTACTTAATTTATTTTATAACAAATCATATAATCATACCAAATCTATCCTAAAGACATTTTATAAATGTGATATTAAATAAGAAAGAAAAAAAATCTCTTTATATATTCATTATTATCTAAAATTCTAAATATTATATTATTGTATTTTATCATTCAACCATTGATAGCAAAGGTCCCAAATTTTATAAAATTGTTTATCCTCTTGTTCTCTAATTTCAAATGTCAATCTACTCATTTCAGCACATTCCAATATTTTCTTAATAATTTCTTCCTGCAATGGTATTTTCTCATTTTTCCAGTTTTTAGCAAATACAATCCTAGCCGCTGTTAATACATTTACAATCAGGTATTTCAAATCTTTGTTATATGTATCAGGTAAGATTCCCAATAAAAAGATCTCTGGTTTCAAATCTATACGTTTCTTTGTCATTTTTTCCAACCACATGTTAATTTTAATCCAGTATTTTCTAGCATCCTCGCAAGTCCACCACATATGGTAATATGAGCCAATATGAGCCAAATATCTGATGACATTTCCAGCATTTTTCAGATTTATTCTTGAACATTCTTGCTATTCTTGTCGGGGGAAAGTGCCACCTGTAAAACATCTTATACAAATTTTCTTTATAAGCTGTTGACATAGTCATTTTATAATTTTGAGACCACAATTTTTGCCATTTCTCTAAATCAATCCCATATCCAAAATTCTTCCCCCAGGCAATCATAGTTTCTTTGACTTGCTCTTCCTCTAATTTAATTTCCAGTAAATAACCATATATTTTTTTAATCACCTTTTCATCAGTACCTGTCAAGATCTTATCTAAATCAGTCGATTTATCATAAAATCCCTCTGTTTTAAAATCTTCATCATACCTTGAATGTATTTGCGCATATGAAAACCAATTCATCTTTATACCTTGTTCCTCTAAGTTTTGCATCGATTTAAGTTCACCCTTTTCATCCAGTATTTCCCCATATCTAACTGTTTGTTCCTTCTTATAAATTATAGGATAGGAAAATGCTTCAATAGTCGATAACCAAACTGGAATTTTCAAATAACATTGTCTTTTGATCTTCTCCCAATTTAACCACAAAGACTCCCGTATATAATGTCTTGTAAAATAGCCCTGCGTTTTAGTTCCCTTATACCATAAAAAGGCATGCCAGCCCAACAACAAATCATGACCTTTTAATGTCAACAATCTAGTCTTTCTTAGTGTTATCCATTCCTTGGCCCACATCAGATTTGCAGCTTGATAGTACAACTCCCAATCAGGCAAGCCAAAACCTCCTCTAATTCTGGCATCTTGTAAAAGTTTTAACTTTATTCTCGCTTTCTTACCTTGCCATATGTACTTCAACACAATTTTATTTAACTCTTCAAAATAGTCTTTTCCAAGCCTGATTGGTATTGTTTGAAACAAGTATAAAATTCTGGGTAGGATATTCATCTTGATTGTTGAGATTCTCCCTATTAGTGATAGTTGTAGATTTTCCCATTTCTTCAAGTCTAACGCTATCTGTTGTTTAAGTTTAGTATAATTGTTCTCTTTTAATGTACTGCATCTTGGTGTCAAGTATATCCCCAAATACTTGACCTTGTTGGTGACTTGAATTTTCAATAGGTCTGCCAGTTCTTCTCTTTGTCTTAGTAACATATTCTTTGTCAAAATCTTTGTTTTATCTTTATTTATTTTCAAACCAGCCACCTCACCATATGTCTCTATCTTTTCCAGTAATTTTGGAGCTGTTTCTAAAGGTTCTTCCAAAATAAAGGCCATCCTCAAAGGCTTGCAATTTAAATTCTTCCTTTTTAATTTTCATTCCTTTTATGCTTTTATCATCTCTAATATTTCTACTCAACACTTCCAAAGTCAATACAAATAGCAAAGGTGATAGGGGGCATCCTTGTCTTGTACCTTTTCTTATATTAATAGAATCTGTGAATTCTCCCTCTATCATTACCTTTGCCGCTTGCTTATGGTATATAGCTTCTATTGCTTGAATAAATTTTCTGGCAAAATAATAGTAATAATTTAATAATAATTTAATAATAATAATTTTCTGTTCCAATAATAGTAACATAAATCTCCAATTCACATTATCAAATGCCTTTTGGGCATCTAAGAATATCAAAGCCATTTGTTTTTCGGGATGTGCCTCATAATATTCCAAAGTATCCAGGATTACTCTCATATTATCTTTGATTTGTCTCTTTGGCAGAAATCTATTTTGGTCTGGATGAATAAAGTTATTTAAGTATTTTTTAAGTCTTTCTGTCAAAATTGAAGCAAAGATTTTATAGTCTGCATTTAGTAAAGAAATGGGTCTATAATTCTTAATTTGCAATGGATCAACCTCTTGGAATAAGTGTAATATAAGCTTCTGACCATGTTTTAGGTATCATCTTCTTTAACATAGCTTCATTCATGACTTCTAGCAGTGGAATGCTCAATGATTCTTGTAGTGTTTTATAAAATTCTGCCGGAAGCCCATCTGGACCTGGTGCTTTCCCATTATTTTGCTTCTTAAGTGCTTCAGTTAATTCCATCATTGTTATATTACATTCTAACATTTTTTCAGTCTCTTTAGGTATCTTGGGTAGATTAGCATTCTGTAGATACTGTTTGACTTTTTCCTCATCAATATTCTCTTGGTTATATAGTTGCCCATAAAAATCTCGAATAATTTCCTTTTTCTCTTTATTACCATAGCAAACCTGGCCTTGATCATCTATTAATTGTGATATTTTTCCTTGATTCTTTCTCCTTTCTCAATTTGTATGTTAACCATCTACCTGATTTATTTGCATCTTCAAAATAGTTTTGCTTAGCACTTCTAATTTTCTTTGCCAATTCTTCTTTCTCTATTTGGCCCATTTTATGTTTAATTATGTCCAGTTTTAGTTTAATGTCTTTTTTCTGTGGCATTTTCTGTAGTTCTTTTTCAAGTGTTTTATACTCATCTTCTAAAACCTTAGTGGCTTGCCTTTTCCTGATATTCTTTTTTCTTATATAGTCTATTATCAAGCCTCTGGCATATGCCTTCATTGTATCCCAGACATTCTGAATTGAAGTATCTTCTTTTTTATTTTCTCTGAAGAAAAAGGCCAATTCTTTCTCCATCCATTGTGTAAAATCTTCTTCCTTTAAGATAGTATTGTTTAACGTCCATCTCGATCTTTTTTTTTGTCCTTTCCATTTAGTTGTCATTGGATTATGGTCTGCCCAAGTACCTGTTTCAATATTTGTTTCTTGAACGCTAGATATTAGTTCTGTTGAGATCCATATCATATCTAATCTGGACCATGATAAATGTCTATTTGAATAAAAAGTATATTGCTTGGTTTTAGCATTTCTTTCTCTCCATATAACTTTTAAATTTAATTCATCTGTCATTTTAAAAAAAGATTTAGGGAGGGTCTTTCTGTTTTGCTTTGTTATTGTTGCTGTATAGTCCAGTTTATTGTCCACAATTCCATTAAAACCTCCCATCATAACTATATTGACATAGTCCAGTCCAATTATTTTCATGTGTAGTTTTTTGTAGAATTCTTTTTGTTTATCATTCGGAGCATAAATTGCAATCAGGAGTGTTTTCATATTATTATCCATTATTTCCACCATTAATACTCTTCCATCTTCATCAGTATAAATCAATTTTGCTGGGATAGCCTCTTTAATGTATAAAACCACTCCTCTTTTCTTACATTGCGTCAAAGAAGTAAATATTTTCCCTAATTTTGGCTGTACCAACAATTGTTCATATTGTTTTTTGATATGTACTTCTTGTAAGCAAATTATATAAAATTTTAGTTTCTTTAATTTGTGAAAAATTTTCCTTCTTTTAACAGCTGAATTAAGTCCATTTATATTCATTGTAATCAGTTTTTTCTCTTCCATGGTTATATCTTATAGTTAGGTTTGGCACCTCTCGTGGATCTTGGTTCACGTTGTTCTTTGATCTCCACCTGTCCACCTACTGCACCTTCCTCTTTTTCAGTCCCCATTTGGTCCTCTTGGAATTCAATTAATGAGACCTCTTTTTCTACCTCTTCCTCTCTCCTTCTAAAAAATTCTGCGTAGAAAAGTTCTGCTTTCTCAATTGAATCAATTCTATGTCTCTGTTCTTGCCATATAAATATTAGTCCTTCTGGAATCAACCATCTGTAATTCACCTCTTTTTTCAATAACATTTTAGTCAGGAATCGATATTCTCTTCTCCTCTCTCTCACTCTTCTAGGTATTTGTTTTAGAACCACAATCTCCTTGCCTTTATATTTCAACATCTTCTCTCTTGCCACTTGTAATATTTGTGTTTTAATGGATTTTTTGTAAATCTGATATGAACTTCTCTTGGTAATTTGTTTCTCATTGCATATCTTGTAAAGACTCGATATGCCTCATCTACTCCATCCATCATCTTTTCCTCTGTTATTTCCAAGGCTTCAGCCAGAATTTCTATCATTATCGCAGCTAGGTTTTGACCTTTTTCTTCCTCTATATTTTGAAATCTAAGATAAAATTCTGACCTGTCCATCTCCCACTTCAGTATCCCACTTTTATCTTGTTCAACCACTGTTAGTCTGCTGTCAATATTTCCAATCTTCTCCTCTCTTTTATCTTCTTCTTCAATTTTTTGGAATCTCTCATCATATTTCACCATCATTTGTTGAATATTTTCAATTTTTTCATCAGTCTTGCCTGTTCTTTGTTCAATATTCTCTGTTCTTTGTTCAATATTCTCTATTCTCTTTTCAATGGTATCTGATTTTATTTTAATGTCTTTAATGGACAAATTAATGTCTTGGATTCCTTGCATAATCATCTGTAAAGTCATTTTTTCTTGTTCTTTATCTTGCTTTAAATTTGTCTGAATTAAGCGTTGACCTCCAGATGGTGGGGAGGCGGAAGTGGAAGTTGAGGCGCCAGAAGGTATGAGTTTCCTACTCATTTTGAACGTTGAAGTCTTCAAATTCAAGTAGCCAATTATAATCCAAAATGGGGGGTAGAGGTGGTAAAAGATAAAAAGCTCAATAAAAGGAAAGAAAAATTCTTCAGGTTCTTCAAAACCTTAATCCAATTATAAAATGGTCAGTTGTAATCCAAGGTAAAAAATGGAAATAAGAAAAAGAAAAAAGCCCAATAATAATAAAAAAAAATGAGAGAGAAAATTTCTTCAGGTTCTTCACACCTTAATCCAATTGAGAGGTCTCAAAAGTGAAAAATAAAAAAAACAAAGAGAAACCATAAAGATGAGCCAAAAATATGAATGGCAAAAAAGAAAATCCCAATAGGAAAAGAAAAAGGAGAGATTCTGAGGCTTTCCCTTTAAAGCAAAAGGCAAAAATAAAAATATTACAAAAATAAAAAGAAAAGAAAAGAGTACAGTAAGACTGGTGAGGGGGGGCGGCACAGCTAAAAATAAAATAAAAAAGAACACACTGCACTTTGTTTAATTATCCAAGGCTCTTATTAAAAGTCTCTTCTCCACAAGCTTCAAAGCCAAGCTTCAATTGTTGATAGGAGTCCAGAAGAATACCTGTGATCTCATGTTCTTCCCTCTATCTTATCAAATTGCAATGTCCTTGAAAGAGGAATCTTTCACAGTTCTCTCAACTTCGAGTAAAATATTTTCAAGCCTCTAGTTGGCAGTGTTACAAAGTTTCTTTGTTCTCACTCCCCCCGCCCTTCCAAGATAGAACGTAATGGAAGTTAAAAAAGGGAAAGAATATATATATATAGAGAGAGACAGAGAACAAGAGAACGGCAAAGCCCTCCTCCCGTATATAAAAGGCACTACAGACAAAATCAGCAAGATCCTCCAAAAACACAACATTAAAACAGCATTCTGCACAAACAGAAAAATATCCACCATCCTAAGAAACCCTAAAGACAAAATCGAGTTAGAAAGCCAAGGAGTATACGAAATCCCTTGCACCGCCTGCCCCACCACATACATTGGACAAACTAACAGAAGAATAAGTGCACGCGTTGAAGAACATAAGAACTCAATCAAAAAAGAAGAACCGACCTCTTCCCTGGTCCAACACCTCAAAGCCACAGGACATGAGATTGACTTTAAAAATACCAGAACTATCGCCAAAACCGAACACTTCAACAACAGAATAATCAGAGAAGCCATACAGATAGAAAAACGCCCACACAGCATGAATAAAAGAGATAACACCTCCCGCCTACCAGCCATTTGGAAACCCGCCCTCATGAACAGACGAGTACCTAACATGATGAATGACACCAGACCCACACCCACGAGGGCCACACGAGATGCCACCACCACACTTCCACGTAAAAAGCAGACTCACACCCACACAGAAGATGAGACACGACCACAGACCAGAAGCCGCACTGCAGCTGCATCACTACCCACTTCAAACCCCTCTGAGCCATACATGAAGTGAACTGACCCCCACCATGAAGATGCAGCACGACCATGAACTCAAAGCCAAACAGCAAGATCACAGCTCACCAGCTCAAATCCCCCAGTAACTAAGACCAACCTGAGCACAACCAAGCCCCCACCTGAACAGAACACACCTCCAGCCAATCAGAACATGGCCAACCCCCAACCAATCAGAACACAGCCAAACCCCAACCAATGAGAACACACCCCCACCCAATCAGAACACAGCCAAGCCCCCAACCAATCAAGTCACACCCCCACTAGCAGTTAAAAGGAAGAAGCAGCTGCAAGCTCACATCACTCTGAGAAGCACAGAGCTGAAGACAGAAGCCTGAAGATGATGAATGAGACTTCATCGAAACGTTGCCTAGATACTTCCAATCTTACGCGGGAGAAAACCCAAATAACCAAAGATCCACATACAAATACCCGCGAGAACCTCAGAAAACAAATAGTTATATATACTGTATATTTCTTATAAAATGCATAAACACCATTGTATTATCAATCCCATCCCTTTACAAGCAGTTTGCAAGGGAAATAAAATCTTGCAGAAGCATTCTTATCCACCTTTTTTTTCTCTAGGCAGAAAGAGACCTCTTAGTACCAATGTTCAAGACCACACTTTCCCAGTGTGCTCCAACATGTGATACAGAACTACATAGTGAATGACATGCATACACCATTTAGCTTGGTTTTCTTTGTCCTGATGTATCCAATAGCTGGAAAACTAACCTCCTGGCTAGAAATGTTTAGTATTTCTCAGAAAATGTAAATAGCCAGATAAAGAAACTGTCTGCCAGAGCAGGAGATCAATGTACCATCTCTGGCCAAGCCATTATGCAGGGAGGAATGGAGAAGGGAGAAATCATTAGCTGCAGCTGGGAACACAGTGTTTAAAAAGGGAAGCTGCACACAGCAAAGTTGTTTGGAGCAAATTGTGATGTATCTGGTATTGTTGAGGGTTATCTAGATTCCTGGCATCTTCCCAACTGTGTGTGTTTTGCTGGTAACCTGGACACTGGGTGAAAAGTTGGAGGTATTAAAGGGACATTTCTTGATTATTTGACTGTGTTGCCTGTGTTGCCACATCCTGGGTCATCACAGGTCTTTCCTATTGAGTAGAAAGCATATGGCCAGCTTTTGAATTTATCCCATGTTTTGTAGGTGAGGACTACATATTGTGGTGTAGGGTAAATGGAACCTGTTGATGTTTAATTGTGAAGAGGAACCAACGTTAGACAGAGAGTAGTGAGGGACATATTTTGAGGTGACACAGTATGAAGAAACCGGAAGGGAGGAGTTAAGAAAAATAAAGCAGTTTGTATGCAGAGAACTCATGTGTTAGGAGTATTATTACAAAATACGACATGGTGTCAGAAGTTCTGTAACACGGTAACTAACAATGAGGTCTACCCAAAAGAGGAAAATGAGTGGCAGTGGGGATGAGCAGAATGAGGAAGGAGTTAGCAGAATGGCTAGCACACCCAGCACTACTTTTAACAACCAACCACCAGAGCCCTTTGATTTTTCCAAACCAAATGAGTGGACAAAATGGATACGGTGATTCGAGAGATTTAGGCAAGCAAGCAATCTTGCAACAAGCTCTGAAGAAAATCAGGTGAACACTTTGATTTACTGTATGGGAGACGAAGCAGATGATGTTCTGCGAGGCCTGAAACTCAGTGAAGCTGATCAGCATCAGTATACTAAAGTAAGAGACGGCTTTCAGTCATTCTTTGTAGTAAAAAAGAACATTGTGTATGAGCGTGCAAGATTTAATATGTGCAAATAAGAAGCAAATGAGACAGTTGATGCATTTGTCATAGCACTGTATGCATTAGCAGAACACTGTAACTATGGAGCACTACATGACGAGCTCATCAGAGACAGGATTGTAGTAGGCTTGGTCGATACACGTCTATCAGAACACATGCAAATGGAAAAAGACCTAGACCTGGATAAAGCTATTAATATGGCAAGACAATCAGAGGAGATTAAAAAACAGCAAACCACATTGAGAAGTTATGCTAATGCTTTAAACCTAAAGGATGTGAACTCTTTGGACAGACTATTTAAAGGCAGGCATCAGAAAGAAAAGCAAAAATTCAGCAGATCAAAGAATGATGGAGTAAAGCCTCTAAGCAGGCAGAACAAAAACACTAAAGACCCCCAATGTCACAAATGCGGTGACATGCTTCACCCTAGACATGAATGTCCTGCTAAGGATGCTAAATGCCATACATGTGGGGGAAAGGGTCACTATCAACGTGTATGTTTTGCAAGCAAGGCTATGCATGGCATTGAGGAAGAGGAGAGAAGCTTCTTTCTCGGCTCTGTGACATCACATGCTGATCCATGGACTGTGGAAATCAGAATGATGGATAAAGACATCACGTTCAAGTTGGATACCGGAGCAGATGTCACTGTTGTTTTACAGAAGAATTTTGCCAACATTTTTCACAACACACAGGTGCCGGTGCTGCAAAAAGCAGAGAGACTGGGTCCAGGGAGAATTCCACTGGAAGTGATGGGGTTTGCCAAACTACAGCTAAAGAAAGGAGCAAAACAAATTACAGAGAAGGTGTATGTGGTCAAAAACCTGAGTATGCCTTTGCTGGGACTGCCAGCTATTGTCTGTTGGTCCCTGTGGACACTATTGACATGGAAAACCTGAAGTCAAGCTACCCTAAGTTATGCAATGGCCTAGGGGAGGTTCGACAACCTTATTGTATTAAGCTCAAACCCGATGCTGTGCCTTTCTCTTTGAAAACCCCAAGGAGGATTTCCCTACCATTGATGGGGAAAGTCAAAGATGAGCTTCAATGCATGGAAAACTTAGGATTAATCACTCGTGTGGATGAACCTATGGACTGGTGGGTAGGCATGGTAGTGGTGCCCAAGAAGGACAGCAAAAAGGTGCATTGTGTGTGGACCTGACTGGCTTGAACAAGTATGTGTGTTGTGAAAAATACATTTTACCATCAGTAGAACAGAGTCTTTGAACACTGGCTGGTGCTAAAATGTTCAGTAAATTAGACGCCAACATGGGGTTTTGGCAGATACCCCTCACCGAGGATTCAGCAAAGTATACCACATTCATTATACCCTTCGGGCAGTTCCACTTTAACTGTCTTCCATTTGGCATTGCTTCAGCACCCAAACATTTCCAATGTATGATGGTGGAAGTTAAACAGGGGCTGGAAGATATAGTTTGCCACGTTGATGAACTACTGGTGTGGGGATGGGACCAAGAAGAATATGACAATAGACTCCATGCAGTGCTAAAAAAACTGGAAAAGGCGGGAATCACTCTGAACGTGGATAAGTGTGAGCTCTCCAGGAGTGAGTGGTCTTTTTGGGTCACATCATCTCTGATGCAGGGATACGACCTGACCCAAGGAAAACAGAGGCTATCAGAGCTATTAAGGAGCCCTCTAGTGTGAATGAACTGAGGAGTTTTCTTGGCATGGTAAACCAGCTGGGGAAGTTCATCCCTCAGTTGGCAGAAAAAGACAAGCCACTTTGTGATCTTTCTAAGAAAAACTGTTGGGTTTGGGATGTGGAACAGGTCAGGGCATTTAAAACATTGAAAGATGCTTTGTCTTCCCCTCTGGTGCTGGCCATGTATGATCTGAACAAAGTGACGAAAGTGTCAGCGGATGCATTGTCATATTGCTTGGGCGCCGTTCTTCTTCAAGAGTGGGGAGATAAATGGAAGCCTGTGGCTTATGCATCGCGTTCACTTACTCCAACTGAACAATGCTATGCACAGGTGGAAAAAAAAGGTCTGGCTCTAACCTGGACATCTGAAAGATTTTGGGATTTTCTCCTAGGAAAGCAATTCTGCCTGGAGACTGACCACAAACCACTTGTCAGTTTGTTTGGAGACCAAGCACTAGATCTCCTACCCTTGAGAATTCAGCGATTCAGGATGAGGCTCATGCGTTACTCTCACTACATTGTGCATGTGCCTGGAAAGTCACTTTGGACAGCAGACACATTGTCACGTTCGTCTATGGACTCTCACATGTCCAAAGCAGAACTGGAGCTGATGGAAAACACGAATATATATGTGGACTATGTAGTAGACACCTTGCCTGTTAGCCACACATATATGGAAATCATAAAAGAGCAGTTGCAAGCTGATAGTATTTGCTCTCGAGTCATGAAATTGTGTGCAGATGGATGGCCAGTGCATGCAAAACAGGAACCTGCACTGAGAGGATACTGGCCAGAATGAGCTACACTCACTGTACAAGATGGATTACTACTGAAAAACACTAGGCTTGTGATCCTGTCCACTCTGAGGAATTAGGTGCTGGAGAGGCTGCATGAAGGACACCAAGGGGTGGTGAAATGCAAAGAACGTGCTCGTCAGTCTGTGTGGTGGCCAGGACTCAGTCAGCAGGTCAGTGAAATGGTGCTCAAATGCAGGACATGTATTCAAGAGCATCAGAATCCTAAAGAGCCACTCATGACATCTGAACGCCCTGAAAGACCATGGCAAAAGTTAGGGACTGACATGTTTGTACTTGGAAGGAAAACATACTTAGTTGTGATAGACTATTTCTCCAGATATGTCGAGATTGCACTGCTATCGAACACTAAGTCAACTGATGTAATTGTCCATCTGAAGTCAATCTTTGCCCAGCATAGGATTCCAGAGGAGTTGATGTCAGACAATGGACCACAGTTTTCTGGCCAAGTTTTTTCTCATTTTGCATCCACATATGGGTTCAAACACGTTACCAGCAGTACAAAGTTTCCACAAAGTAACAGAGAAACTGAATGTGCAGTTCAGACTGAACAGTCTCTTGAAATAGGCTAGCGACCCTTATCTGGCTTTGCTTGCCTGCAGAGCTACCGCTCTCCAGAGTGGGTTCAGTCCGGCTCAGCTGCTTATGGGGCAATGTCTTCGTACTACTGTGCCGACTCTTCCCTCTCAGCTAGACCCAACATTGCCAGATGTTGACCATTTTGCTTGTAAAGAGAGAGAGAAGAGGAAATTGAATACTGAATACTACAACAGGAGACATCGTGCAAAACCTCTTAGTGATTTGGTACCAGGAGAGCATGTATGGGTCACTGATACAAAAGAATCTGGGACTGTGCTGCAGAATCACACAAGTCCAAGGTCATATCTGGTGGATGTACCTAAAGGTGTGGTGAGACGCAATTGTCAGCACTTGATACCCTTACACACACATGCAAGTGAAGGAGGAGCGGTGGAGCAGCAGGAGTTGCCAGAGACAAACAGTGAACAAGTTTCTACATCACCTGGGAAAATACTTAAAACCTTTCCTAGTGTGACAGCTACCACAAGGACAAGGTCTGTGAGAACTATAGTTAAACCAGAGAGACTGAATCTGTGAACTGAGAAAGTGATGAGTTAATGTTGATGTATAGTTCAGTAAGAAATCTGAGGTGCAGAATAGTTTAAACACAGTTAGGTGTATTGGATTAGTAAATAGTTATATGATAACATTTTCTTCCCTACAGGATTTAGATAGGAACAGACCTTCAACAAAAGAGGCAGAAGAATCCTCTAAGGTCTGGTGAGACAAAGTTGGTCTACCCTTTGTTCTCTAGAAAAGGGAGATGTAGTGTAGGGTAAATGGAACTTGTTGATGTTTAACTGTGAAGAGGAACCAATGTTAGACAGAGGGTAGTGAGGGACATATTTTGAGGTGACACAGTATGAAGGAACTGGAAGGGAGGAGTTAAGAAAAATAAAGCAGTTTTGTGCAGAGAACTCATGTGTTAGGAGTATTATTACAAAATACGACACATATGGTGTACATCATGAAGTTCCTTCTGTCCAACTGCTTCCAAAAAAATCATAGATCTTCACTGTTTAAAAAAATTCTCATTTGTATTTAACTGCATTTCTTTTTACACATTCTACTGCATATGAATTAAGATGAGCAGTAAAGACAATTTCACAATTCATATTTAATTGATACATTTAATCAGATCTTGCAAAAAAACATGCTAAAATATGTCAATAAATAACAGGCAAACATAAAGATTTCTTAAAACTTTCTCTTCATCAGCTGGTGTTTATCATTTAATTCAGGTATCATCACAATGATAAAACATTTGGGAAGAAAGATACACACCAATAAACCAGCACTGGAAGAAATCATGGAGAAGATCTCTACAGCCAATGTATATTTTCCCCTTGTGCTTAGATAGGTTGGAATAAAGCACAACCAAACACTGCAGAAGACCAACATGCTGAAGGTGATGAATTTTGCTTCATTGAAACTGTCAGGTAAATTCCTAGCTAGAAAAGCAGCAGAAAAGCTAATCAGAGCAAGAAAACCCATAAAGCCCAAAACACAGTAGAACATGACTGAGTCTTCATTGCACTCTATGATGACTTCTTCAGACATTGACTGTGTATCAAAATCTGGATATGGTGGGGATGTTATCAGCCACAAAACACAAAAACTTATTTGAACAAAGAAGCAGGATAGTAGAATGAAACTGACTATCCTTCCCCCCACCCATTTCCTCAATCTGGAACCAGGTTTGGTGGCCATGAATGCTAGAACCACAACAAAGGTTTTAGCCAATACACAAGAAACTGCCACAGAAAAGATGAGGCCAAAAGCTGGTTGTCGAAGGAGACACACAATTATATTGGGCCTCCCAACAAATAGAAAGACACAAAGGAAGGAGATGAGAAGAGAAACTAGAAGTGCATAAGTGAGATTCCGGTTGTTGGCTTTGACAATGGGAGTGTCTTTGTGTTTCATGAAGATTGTGATTACCAAAGTTGTCATTAAAGAAAAGCAAAGAGAAAGAACAGTCAAACTGATCCCCAAGGGTTCTTCATAGGACAAAAATGTGATCCGCTTTGGAAAGCATGTATTTTTTGTGGGATTTGGATATTGATCTTCTGGACATGGAGAGCAGTCATCTATGTCTGAAAAAGAATGCAGGTGAATTGATTAATAGGAATTATAGTGTTGTGTCATCATGGTTTAGTCCCATTATATTTGGGGATTTCCTACCCTTCTCCTTTGATATTTTCCCCTCTGGACATACATGGCAATCATAGCAACAAAACAACTGCCCTTCTTTCTTGACCTTGCTGTGTCCTGTCTCACAAGGATCATTACACAAAGATAGAGGTAATGCCTGTCAATGAAAAATATTTTAAGATACAGAGAGGAAAGGATGTAATAAGAGAGTTACTGCAGAATTAACAGATTAAAAATATAGATTACATAATTTTAGATGCAATTTTTGAGAAATAATAATTAATTAAATATCTACAATTATTGTATTTAAGGCCTGTGATAAACATCATCACTACTCTTCAAAGAATTTCTGTGCTGGTTATTTAAAGTTGGTTTTCTCAACTTCTGAATTTTGAAGTCAGCAGACTAATGAAATCTAACAGCATTTACTTCAAAACCATAAATATCATTTTTCATAATTAATAGAGGACCCATAACTGATGCAATATTCAATAGCAATTGCTAAAAAAGTAAATAAATTTTACTGGTATCTTTCCTTTTCCAGGAAATTTCTACCTATATTGGTTAAAGATGATGCTCTGGGACTTCCATCAATAACAATATTTAAATGAAGGCAAACAAATATAGATTCAAAAAGCTAACCTGATTAAAACCTACTGGCCATGTGATGGAATCTATAGAAATATTGAAGAACTTGTCTGCTGGACCTTTGGGATCTATCACTCCAACTTTGACCCTAAGAAATGACTGGTTTGGGAATGTGATCCAGTTGATAATATCAAATCCACCAATGAATTCTCCATTTTCATCAAAGGAGATCTTTTCACCAACACTATTGTTGAATCTGATACTTCTCAGAAAAGAATGAAGCTGAAACATAGAGACAATCAGAGAGGAACAAATCAAGGGAGAGAGAAATAATTCATATATTCAAAACATACAAATTAATGTTTCTGAAAACCAAGAAAATATAAACACTTATTTTAGTTGTAGGCCAGTATCAAAGAAATAACATGACAATCATTCTAACAAAGAGGTAGAGATTATATATCAGATTACTGAAATAAAATTAATATAAAATTGCAAAATAAAGAAGCAGCAAAAAAATAAAATTAAGCTCTGCAGTTTAATTGAGAAAGCTACTTAAGCCAGATCACTTCTAATAAATATATAATAAATACTAGGATGTATAAAACTACCACATAATTGTGCTAATTTTACTCACTAGCAAGATGATACCCAAAATCCTACAAACTAGGCATTAGCAGTAAGTGAAGAGACAACTTCCAGCAGTACAAATTGTGTTTTGAAGAGTAGATTTGAACTGTAGATCAAATTGCCAACATTTGCTGGATTATGGAAAAATCAAGGGTGTTACAGAAAAAAACATCTACTTTTATTTCATTGACTATGCTAAAGCCTTTGATTATGTGCATCACAACAATCTGTGGTGAGTTCTTAAAGAGTTGGGAGTACCCAACCACCATTAGAACGCTAAATCAGCTCTGTGTGATTCAGCTTGGCACCTCACAGACTTCCTGCCAGCAAAGGCTGGAAGAGGGGGGATGAAAGAAGATGTGTGTGTATGTGACAGGTGATAAAGACCAGAGCAGCCAGATCCTGTTTGTACCAACATCCCAACATCCCAAGGCCAAACAACCTGAGAAAAAGCAGATTACCCCCAAACATCTCAGTTTTCTCAAAACATCTTGGTGAGCTTTGGTTGACTGGAAACAGGCTGGTCATGGAGGTGGGGAAAGAATGAATTATCGATGAACTTTTTTTGTATCTTGTTAGAGTGGGAGAATTCAGAGCTGGGGTGACATTACTGCAACCAACAATTTTAGTAGAAGAATTCTTTGCTTTAACCAAATGGAGTTGAGGTTCTTTCTTTTCTAAAGGATCAGATTGGAGCAGGCCTTACACCTTAACATGGGCCAAGAAGCAACAGTTAGAACCGGATATGGAAAAACTGATTGGTTCAAAATATGGTAATAAGTACAACAAGGTTATATATTATTACCTTGCTTATTTAAATTATATGCAAAGTACATCATGTGAAATGCCTGGCTGGATAAATCAAAGCCAGAATTAGTATTGCTGAGAGAAATATCAACAACCTCGGATACGCAGACAATATCACTCTCATGGCAGAAATTGAAAAGGATCTAAAGAGTCTCTTGATGAGTTAAAAAAGAAGAGTGCAAAAGTTGGCTTGAAATGCAATATTAAAAATAAATAAGATTATGGCATCTGGTCCCATCACTTCATAGCAAATACAAGTGGAAGAAATGGAAACAGTAACAAATTTTATTTTCATGGCTCCAAGACCTGACACTGCAAACGCTGATTGATTTGATTTAAAAGATGCTTGCTCCTTTGGATGAAACTATGACAAACTTAGACAGCATATTAAAAAGCAGAGACATCATCTTGTCAACAAGGGCCCATATAGCTATGGTTTTCCCAGTAGAAATGTACAATTGTGAGATTTAATCTATAAGGAAGGCTGAGCAATTAAGAATGTATGCTTTCAATTTGTGGTGATGGAGAATAATTTTTAGAGTTCCTTGGAGTACAAAGAGGTGAAATCAGTCAATCCAGCTAAGCAGAGTGCCCAACATCAGCATTTCATACCTGAAAACCCTAGCAGTGGCCAGGCAACCAAAGGCCAAGAAAACAGGGAATAAAGGATAAGTACAAAACACTTCTTGAATATTAGATATTAATTCTGTTGAGATCCAAATCATATCCAATCTGGACCATGATAAATGTCTATTTGAATAGAAAGTGTATTGTTTAATTTTAGCATTTCTTTCTCTCCAAATGTCTTTTAAGGATAATTCGTCTGCCATTTTAAAAAAGGATTTAGGGAGAGTCTTTCTATTTTGCTTTGTTGTTGTTGCTATATAGTCCAGTTTATTGTCCACAATTCCATTGAAGTCTCCCATCATAATTATATTAACATAGTCCAGTCCAGTTATTTTCATGTGTAATTTTTTATAGAATTCTTCTTGTTTATCATTCGGAGCGTAAATTGCAATCAAAAGTATTTTTATATTGTTGTCCATTATTTCCACCATTAATACTCTTCCGTCTTCATCAGTATAAATCAATTTTGCTGGGATGGCCTCTTTAATGTATAGAACCACTCCTCTTTTCTTACATTGAGTCAAAAAGTAAATATTTCCCTAATTTTGGCTGTACTAACAATTGTTCATGTTGTTTTTTAATATGTACTTCTTGTAGACAAATTATATCAAATTTTAATTTCTCTAATTTATGAAATGTTTTCCTTCTTTTAACAGCCGAATTGAGTCCATTTATATTCATTGTAATCAATTTTTTTTCTTCCATGATTATGCTTTATATTTAGGTCTAACAGCTCTCGTGGATCTTACTTCACGCTGTTCTTTACTATCCACCTGTCCACCTACAGCACCTTCCTCTTTTTCGGTCTCCAGTTGTTCCTCTTGAAACTCAATTAATGAAACCTCTTTCTCTGTCTCTTCTTCTCTCCTTCCAAAAAATTCTGCTTGGAAAAGTTCTGCTTTCTCAATTGAATCAATTCTATGTCTCTGTTCTTGCTATATAAACATTAATCCTTTTGGAGTCAGCCATCTGTAATTCACTTCCTTTTTCAATAGCATTTTGGTCAGAAATCGATATTCTCTTCTCATCTCTCTCACTCTTCTGGGTATTTGTTTTAAAACCACAATCTCTTTGCCTTTGTATTTCAACGTCTTCTCTCTTACAGCTTGTAATATTTGTGTCTTAATGGATTTTTTAGTAAATCTGATATGAACTTCCCTTGGTAACTTATTTCTCATCGCGTATCTTGTATAAACTCGGTATACCTCGTCTACTCCATCCATCATCTTTTCCTCTGTAATTTCCAAAGCATCCGCCAGCAATTCTATCATTATCGCAGCCAAGTTTTGTCCTTTTTCTTCTTCTATATTTTGAAATCTGAGATAGAATTCTGACCTCTCCATCTCCATCTCAACATCCCACTTTTATCTTGTTCAACCACTGTTAATCTGCTGTCAATATTTCCAATCTTCTCCTCTCTTTGTTTACCTTCTTCCTCAATTTTTTGGAATCTCTCATCATACTTCACCATCATTTGTTGAATATTTTCCACTTTTTCATCAGTCTTCTCTGTTTTTTGTTCAATAGTGTCTGTTTTTATCTTGAGGTCTTGGATTCCTTGCATAATCATCTGTAAAGTCACTTTTTCTTGTTCTTTATCTTGCTTCAACATTGTCTGGATTAAACGTTGTCCTCCAGCTGGTGGGGAGGCAGAGGTAGAAGTAGAAACGCCAGAAGATTTGGGTTTCCTGCTCATTTTGATGCTTCAAGACCTTCAAATTCTTTTTGGCTTTTAATCCAACTGGTAGAATAGCCAATTATAATCCAAAATGGAAAAATCCAATAGTAAAAAGCCCGATGACAAAAAAGAAAAAGGAGAAAGAGAAGAAGAAGAAGAAAAATCTTCAGGTTCTTCTAGTCCCTAATCCAATTATGAAGTAGTCCACAATGGAAAATGAAAAATAGAAAGAAGAAAAAAGTCCAAAAATAATAATAATAATTAGGAAGAAAAAGAACAAAAATAAGGAAAAGAAGAAGAAAGAAACCTTCAGGTTCTTCACACCTTAATCCAATTGGGGAATCTCAATAATAAAAAGGAAAAGGCAGAATGGTCCAAAAACATGGATGGAAAAAGCAAAAAAATCCCAGTAAAAAGAAGGGGAAGAAAAGAAAAATAAAGAAAAAATTCTGAGGCTTTCCCTTTAAAATAAAAAGCGAAAATAAGAATATTACTAGAATTAAAATTTACAGGGAGGCTGGTGAGTAGGGGTACCACAACTGAAAAATGATAAGAAAACACACTGCACTTTGTTTAGTTGTCCAAGGCTCTTATTATGACTCTCTTCTCCACAAGCTTCAAAGCCAAGCCTCAAGTGTTGAAATGTTGATAAGAGTCCAGGAAAGCACCTGTAATAATATTCTGCTGCGCTCTCCTTCTATCTTATCAAATTGAAATGTCCTTGAGAAGGAGTCTTTTCACAGTTCTCTCCAATTCAAATAAAATATTTTCAAGCCTCTAGTTGGCAGTGTTACAAAGTTTCTTAATACACTTCCCCCCCCCAGCCAGAAAAACATAGTTAAAGTTAAGAAAAAGGAAAAAGTATTTACATACATACATACATACATACATATATACATATGCATATGCATATGCATATGCATATGCATATGCATATACATATACATACATACATACATACATACATACATACATACATACATATATATATATATATATATATATATATATATATATATATATATATGTATATATGTATGGCCTTCACTTTGTTCGGGTATTTTCCCACGTCATAGTAGTGGTGCTTTTAAAGTTGTAGCAACGTTTCAGCAGAATCTCATCTGCCATCATCAGGCTTCTGTATTGTGTCCGTCTGTGAGTCAGACTTTTACAGTAAAAGTCTGTAAAGTCTGTAAAAGTCTGTAAAAGTCTGACTCACAGACGGACACAATACAGAAGCCTGATGATGGCAGATGAGATTCTGCTGAAACGTTGCTACAACTTTAAAAGCACCACTACTATGACGTGGGAAAATACCCGAACAAAGCTGAAGCACATACATCAAGTACCGAAAACTTAAGAATATATAGATAGATAGATAGATAGATAGATAGATAGATAGATAGATAGATAGATAGATAGATAGATAGATATAGATATAGATATAGATATAGATATAGATATAGATATAGATATAGATAAAAGAAAATAGCCAAAGGAAGCCTCTATCCTAAAAGAAAATTAAAAAATCAAAAGGGAGCATAAAAATATATATATAAAAAATTCATTTATTTATTTATTTAATTTATTTGATTTGCCAATTGTTTACAAGATAATAAGTATAAGAGTATACATAGTTGTGAATACATGAAATGGGTACATATATGAAAAATAAAAGAATAGGAGAAACAATAGGATAGGGACGGTAGGCACGTTGGTGCGCTTATGCACGCCCCCTACAGACCTCTTAAGAAAGGGGTGAGGTCAATAGTAGACAGTCTAAGGTTAAAGTTTTTGGGGTTTGGGGAAGAAACTACAGAGTCAGGTAGAGTATTCCAGACATTGACCACTCTATTGCTGAAGTCGTATTTCCTGCAATCAAGTTTGGTGCGGTTTACTTTGAGTTTGTATCTATTGTGTGCTCTTGTGTTGTTATGGTTGAAGCTGAAGTATTCACTGACAGGTAGGACATTGCAATGTATGATTTTATATACCATGCTTAAGTCAGACCGAAGACAGCGTAATTCAAGGTTTTCTAGTTCTAGAATTTCAAGTCTGGTGGCATAAGGTATTCTACAACGAGTAGAGGAGTGGAGAACTCTTCTTGTGAAATATTTCTGGACTTTCTCAATTGTGCTAATATCAGATACGTAATGTGGATTCCAGACTGATGAACTGTATTCGAGTATTGGTCTAGCAAATGTTTTGTATGCTCTGGTTAGTAGTGTGATATTACCAGAGAAAAAGCTACGTAGGATTAGGTTAACAACTCTTAATGCCTTTTTGGCTATGTAGTTGCAGTGGGCTCTAGCACTTAGATCATTAGAGGTGAGTATTCCAAGGTCCTTTACAGAGCTTGGGTCATCAACAAGTTCTTGATTATTCAGCTTGTATTTTATTTTCTGATTTTTTTGCCAATATGTAAGACAGAGCATTTATTTGTTGAGATTTGAAGTTGCCATTTGTTTGACCATTCTGATACATAGTCAAGATCTTTTTGTAGGGTAGCAGTATTGTCTGTGGTATTGAACAGCTTTACGTCATCAGCGAAGAGAACGCAATTGCTCTTAATATGATCACAGAGGTCGTTTATGTAGAGTATGAAGAGAGTTGGTCCCAGAACACTGCCTTGGGGGACACCACTATTGACAGGTACTGGATTTGATAGGGACGCTCCGATTTTGACCATTTGTTGTCTGTTTGACAGGAATGCAGTTATTCAGTTGTCCAGAGATACCATAGGATTTTATTTTTAGGAGTAGTTTATCGTGTACCACTGAATCAAAGGCTTTACAGAAGTCTATGTAGATTGCATCTATTGCTTTGCCCTGGTCGAGTTGTGTCATCCATATGTTTTTGCAGTGTAAGAGTTGTAGATTACAGGATAGTTTTTTTCTGAAACCAAATTGTTTATTGGAGAGTAGGTTATTTGTCTCTAAGTGGAGGATGATGGATTGGTTAATAATTGATTCCATGACTTTACAGGTGGCGCAGCATAAGGAGATTGGCCTGTAATTTTCAACTAGGCTTGGGTCTCCTTTTTGAAGATGGGGATGACTGTGGCTTGTGACCATAGGTTAGGCAAGGAGCTGGTCCTGAAAGATTTTTCAAAGATTATGCTTAGAGGTTTGGCTATGGCAGTGGATAGCTTTCTTAAGAAGTAGGCATATATTCCATCCGGTCCAATAGATAGAGATGGTTTTAGATTGCGTAGTGATTTTCAACATTGTCTTCTGTGAAATCGATATGTATTAGATCATTATTGTTATCTGTGGTACGGCTAGGAAATACTGGGCATGATCCATTGCTGTTTACAAATACTGAGCGAAGAATGTGTTAAAGATGTTGGCTTTAATGGTGTCGTCGTTGCAGTCTTTACCATCAGGTCCTAACAAGGGAGGGATGGATTTTGAGTCTTTTAGTTTGTTGTTTACAAAATTGTAAAAAGCACGGGTGGAATTCAGTCCGGTTAACTACAAAGTCACGCTGGTCCAAAAAAAAAAGTAAGAAAAAGAAAAAAAATCCAAGCCTCAATTTGACATCCCTTTAAAAAATGCCGCTCATACAGGTTTCTTCTTATATTCAGAGTGTCCTTTCAAATCTCAGCGAATTAACAAAAAAAAAAGAGAAGTTTCTCACCCAGCCAACACACTTTCACTTTCAGCCTCTTCCTTTCCGGAGCTGTCCCGACTTCAGCAGCTATGGAGGCTGCCTCTCCGCCGCCAGCAAAAGGACTTCTCCCAGATCAACTAGGGACTTTGCAATGTCCCTGGGATCCAGGGAATGTGCCCTTCACTGTCACCGTCTCTACGGGACGGTTTAGGTCCGTTGGGACCGACCAGGGGCGAAAATATCAGCTGCGATCTCGGAGCCCCGAGATTGTAGCTGTATTGCCGAGAGGAAGCTCCGCCTTCTCTCAAGTACAAAACACTTGAGGAAAGAAAGGAAAGGGATAAACTTTCAAGGCAGGGAGTAGATGGTTAAGAGCAAAGCATCTCCTAGAAAACAGCTTGAGATTTCCAAAAAAAGAGAGACGTACATATTATTTCATAAAGGGCCAAAAACTCTTGTAAATTCTTAAAATTTTAAAATTTGGAATTCCTTTTTTAAAATAAAAATCATTTTCCAATTTTTAAAATTTCTTTTTTCAATTTTTAATATTTTTTTTCAATTTCTTTTTTCAACTAAAATTTAAAAAACAGTAAAACTTTATAACTTGAAATAAATAAAGAATATTAAAAAAAAACACAGAAAAAGAGACAGACTCTTAAAATAGGGAAGATAGTGATGAATTTTTCAAGAGAGAGAACAAAAGTTAAGAACTCTTGGATACTATTGCAAACTGACACTTCACAACAGAAAAAATATTTATATTTTTAGACATTTTAATTTTTTTTTTAAAAAAGTCATGGAAATAGACACTGACACTATAGTGACTAGCAAAGTGTGCCATATGTTTCAGCTTATGCCCACATAAGTCAAATACTTTGGCCACCTAATGAGAAGAGAGGACTTATTGGAAAAGATTCTGGTTTTTTAAAGATTGAAGGCAAAAGGAGAAGAAGATAACAAAGGATGAGATGGTGTGATCAGGACAATGAACATTAATTTGAGCAAATTCTGGGAGAGTGGAGGACAGCGGGGGCTGGGTTCATGTGGTTGCAAAGATTCATTAGTGACTATATACCAACAATAACTGAGGTAGTTATTTGACTTTTGAGGCAGTACAGGAACACTTATTTTGAGGCAGTACAGGAACACTTAAGTCCAGGTGTTCCTTTTTTAATCACTGCCTGTTCAGCAACCAACAGTGCAGAACAAGTGGTACTTATGACTTCCTTACTGTGCTTATTATTATCACAATCCTGGAAGTCAACAATTGACCTGGATTTCTGACTGCCGTGGCATCCCACAGTTACTTGATTGTGATTTGCAATCTATCTTGCTGGCTTTCCATAAGCAAAATCAATGGGAAGCTAGAAGGAAATTGAAAGTTGTGATCACATGAAGTCCATGTTTAAAAACCTATGCCTGTAAAATTTACAATAAAAATGGAAAATAGACTTACTTTTAGAAAGTAAAATCTAAAATTAATTTAGAAAATAATTTTAGGAAATCATGTTTTCCCAAAAAATATGACCTACCCCAAAATATGATCTAGAGCAGTGGTCCCCAACCTTTTTGTACCAGGGACCGGTTTCAAGCAGAAACATTTTTCAAGGACCGGGGGAGAATCCGAGTTTGGTAGTTTGCTTGCAGACGTTTCATTACCTGACTAGGTAACATCTGATGTTGTTACCTAGTCGGGTAATAAAACGTCTGCCAGCAAACCACCAAGTTCAGGGAGCGCCTCGGCCCTGCCTCCCTCAGCCCCATCCCTCAGGTGTCTCCCTCCCTCCCTCCCTCCCTCAGGTGTCTGCCTCGTTCCTCTCTCAGTCACTCTATCGCTCCTCCAGCAGCCCAAGAAGCCGGAGGGGGCTTTTCCTGTCGCCACAGCTTCCCGAGCGCCGTTTCACCCCACCCCGCCCGCCCGCCCGCTCGCAGTTCAATCCACAGTGCTCCGTTCTACCTGCCTGCCTGCCTGCCTTCTTTGTTTCGGAGCAGCTTCGGCTGATAAAAAGAGGCGAATAGTTATTATTCTCAGCGAAGCTGCTCCCAAACAACCAGACAGGCAGGCAGGCAGAACGGAGCACTGTGGATTGAACCGCGAGCGAGCGGGCGGGCGGGGTGGGGTGAAACGGGCGCCGGGAAGCTGCGGCGACAGGAAAAGCCACCCCCAGCTTCTTTGAAGCAGTTTCTTCCTGGGCTGGTGGAGGAGCGAGAAAGCGACTGAGAGAGCTGAGCCAGAGAGCAGGACAGGCTTCGGTTGCTTCCTCCCTCCCCTTCTTTCATTTGTGTCCTTGATCCCTGATCCCAGCAGCATTCACCGAAGGCGAAGAAAGCCGCCATTTTTTATTTTTTTTCTTTGCGGCCCGGTAAAGAGTGCTCCACGGCCCAGTACCGGTCCGCGGCCCGGTGGTTGGGGACCCCTGATCTAGAGTGATTTATCATGCTGCTCACAATATAACCCTACCCCTTTCAAAGTAAGCCCTAGATCAGAGCATCAGCAGCAGGGCTGAGGTGGTGGGTACGGCCAGCATAGGAGGTGGCGAGCATGTGTGTGGGGCCAGAGGGTGTCCACAAGCAGCTGCAACCTGCATATGGCCAGGGAGGAAGGGGCATGATCTGTTCCACCATCTGTCTTTGCTTGCAGAGTGTGCAGCAGAACTGGAGGACCAGGTTGGAGGGTGGGGGCCGAGAAGGCAGGGACTACGCCATGGCACCATCCGCACCCCCTCCATGTGACAGCTGTGTGAGCTCCACCAGTAGTGGGGGGGCTGCTTCAAGGGCCATAGATCTGGGATTATTCACCTCACATTAGACAGGAGCAGTCTAGCAGGATGGCTGATAGAAGTGCTATCAGGAGGGTGAAGAGTCCCCATGAGGCAATCAGCAGCACAGGCAGCTGCTTGGTGGCCAGCAGCTGAGAAATGTCCCAGTAGCAGCAGGGCCAGTAAGCAGGACATGCGGAGACCAGGATGTGCCAAGAGGTTGAGCCATTTTGGCCATAGGTAAGCAAGCATTTGGACAGAGAGGGCATGGCTGGTGGGTTCATCACCTTCTGCATGTGAAAAAAATAAGATACCTCTCCCCAAAAATAAGCCTGCTTGTTTTGGGGCCTAAAAGAAAATAAGACTACCTATGAAAGAAAGTCTCAGTAGGAGAGGTTAGGCACTGGGAATTGAAGACCAAAGGGCATATTTCTTTTATAGGATGTGTTAAAGTAGAGCCAGAGTCAACATCAGCAGGAGCTTCTGGAATTTAAAATCCTGCATTAAGCAATGCTGAATTTGATGGCTGAAATGTCCATCATTTGAAATCTATGTTTCATCCCATGGAAGTACATATAACTTAAAAAGTAGGCTCAAAGTAATATCCCACCTTGGTCCTCTTTTATTAAGTGCCTGAGATATTAAAAACATTTTCACTCCTTCCTCTTCTTCTCCTAAGAGCCTTGTTCCAGGAAGCATATAATGCTTCCCATTTGCTCTAAAACTATGTATGTGTTGTTGTTAATAGCTGGGTGTAGAAATGAACATGGCTCTCAAATTATCTATGAAGATGTCAGAATTTATGCCTCATAGAAAGGGAACATTATAACATACTGAATCTTCTTTGAGTACGAAAATCACAATATATGTCCTTTCTGTTCCACCCATGGATTGTATAACGAAGATCCCATAAGATCTTACCTTATATTATGTTATCTTATAATTGCTTGACAAAATAAATAAATAAAATAAATATAAACAAATAAATAAAAAATAAATGAATGAACGAATAAATGATTAAATGAATGAATAAAATAAAAAGATCAATAAACTGTAACTGATTCAATGCAAACATTCCAAATTAACTATATATAAATGACTTCCTTCCATTTATTTATAGCAGGTGTCTTCAAACTTGACAGTTTGAAGACTTGTAGACTTCAACTCCCAGAATTCCTTTTCCAGTCATGTTAGGTCAGGAATTTTGGGAGTTGAAATCCATAAATCTTAAATTTGTCAAGTTTGAACACTCTTGATGAATAGACTGAATTTATGGAACGGTGATGGAATATAGTAAGCAAGTGGCTTCCCAGGATGGATGGGATGAATTTCAGAGAAGTAAAGGGCAATTCAGGTTGGATATTATGTCTGTGAAGCCCCTTGCTAATAATTAACAGAGTAAATTGCAGATACAGATAGTAGAGTGCTCAGATTGACAAGGTTTTGTCTATAGATGTAAAACAAGAAGAAATCAGTTTAGAAGAATTTCAATCTGTCACTTTGGTTTTGGGCTTAACAGGAAGTTAATTTCATGGAGAAAAGCATATTCTAAAGAATTTTGTAGAATGCCATTTATAATTTTAATATCAGCATATGAATATTTTGATTCGTTAATCCATTATTAGATCTCACTTTTGGATTTTCAGGCATCAATATTCCTGGAGAATATTGTTTGCTAGAGTTTATGGGCACGTGTTGCAACTTCAGATATGTTGGTTTCTGTACTACTCTGCTAACAGACTTACCTGCCACCACTCTTGATTGTGAAAAGGTTTCCTTCTTTCTTTCATCATTGTTGATTCTCTAGTTTTCGACATAGAAAGAGATTGTAAAGCGTGTGCCACAGCATAGACTGCATTGTAAATATTGTAACTCTGTCCACTCATGTGTGTTTCAAACACAGATGTAGGAAGGTTTTCAAGTTTCTCCTGTCCAGTACACTTTTTTTCAAACTCCTCCTTTTCTGAGTTTGAGAAGAAACAGCTGAATGCCTGCTCCCAGAAATCTTTTTGAAAATTATCGTTCTGATTGTTGCTTAGATTTAGATTTTGAAGAAATTCCTGGAAATTTTGGACTTCTTTTGTGTGAACTGCAAAGGATAAAGCACCATGTAGGAAATGGATATCCCAAGATTTTTGAACGGAAGTAGAAGTATAATCTGTCTCAGCTGTTATTAGCCAAATCTTTTTCTTCCTTGGTATATCCTCCACTGCTGAAAATTGGAGGAAAGTTCTCAGAAATGCTAAGGACTGAATTTCACCATATAAGATTATCACATTGGCTGTGCTTTTCATGAGAACATGGTATATATCTATCCCTTCAGCTACAGTTTCACTAAAATCACTGTAAAAAGCCACATTTGGGAACTCTGCTATGAATTCAATGCAGATGCCATACTCAGAAAATGTGGGATCACCTCCTGGAGAAATTTCTCTCCTTTCTCATCCTTTACCACAAGAATTCCAATCCAGATCCATCTAAAATACAGCAATAACTGCAGGAGGCCCCTACGTTGGTGGGATTCATTTGGAAACATTTGTTGGAAGAAAACTGCTTGAGTCTCTTTATCCATGACTGGAGCAGAGCCATAGGTTAACTACAGAAAGGTAAATATATGCAATTGCAAATGTCTATGTGAGCTTCTGAAAATATATTTATTCATTTGAATCCTTGGGTATCTTTGACTTTATATACTGTAATTGTGCAATCAGTTGTGTTGTTTATAAAATATCAGCCAAGATGTCACTCTTAAGGTTTCAATAAATACATTTTTTCTGGAAGTAATATCATTGTGAACATTTCAAATTTGAACCTTAGTTCAACGTCTGGAATTGAGGCACATTTTGGGGTCTGTTCAGAATAACAATTATTCATGCTGCTGTGATGATTCTATCAAGCAGAAAATATTATCTAGGAATCTGAAAGGTCTCTTCTTTTTACAAAGAGAAGCATATAGGTGTCTGTGGATGTATGGCAAAATGATAATGTATATCTTCAGCACATCTTACCTGAGGGACTTTGTAGATACCCAATACAGTCACCATGTGAAGAGAGATATCAGGTGCCCCAATGACTGCAGCCAAGATATTTGTGATTCCACACTTGTAGTTAGGGATGAATTTGCCCTGAGTGAGAGGCAGAACCATTGAGGCAAAGTAAGTCCAACTTGGACTAAAATTGCTGTTAAAAATGTGGAAGCCCAGTGTGGTGTTGGGAAGGATCTGGGGTTTCATTAATCTGTTTTATAGTAAATGCTAAGGCCAGGATATGCTGGTAATTCTGAAAAACTATCCTGTAAAACAGAATTAAAAACAGCACATTAAGAAAGGTCTGCTTCACATTATCGCACTTACAATCCTTTAGTACAACACATTTTGTGGAATGTGTGAAGTAATTCTTATTTCTATGTTTCTGAATGTGAGAATGGCCCGCTATCAAACTGCAGCTTTTAAGAATGGTTTATAGGAAAAAGGAAATTGTGATCTTTTGGTACCAGAAATAACAAATGATAAAACTTATGGGAAATATATGCTTTACCTTCATTAATTGTAGTAACAGCTTCATAAATTAAGCTATACATACCTGTATATTAATAGATATTGATATGTGATTTCTTATAAATGGAGATTTGATCTCCATTTCAACTTTATCTGGAAACTGAAGTAAAATATAATATCAGATAAGATAAACTTTGGCATCCTATTTTAGATGTTTCTATGAGGAGATTTTGCCATTAGAGGAAAATATTTCAAGCATCATGTGATATACTAGCAAAGTGCAGAGCTTGACAATAAATTAATGATGTACTTACAAAAGTCCCTCATGAAATGCCTGAGAAGGATGTTGACTGAAATCAATGGGGTCAGAAAATATCAAGCATACAGAAATAATGCCAGCAATGTTAATGTCTCCAAGCTGATGATAGATATGACGAATAGGAAGAGGCTCCTGAAAATTGCATTGAAGGCTAGGATTCTTGCACATCACTTCAGATAATCCTATTAATAGTAACTCCACGAATAGTGACATCTTCCATGAGTGTCTTCTTTCTGTTGATAAATATCTTTGTCTGCAACAAGATCTTTGAAGTAGATCAGACAGATCTGCCTTCCGGAAATGTTTTTCAGATAAAACTAGGGACTGCAACATACTATCAAAGCTTTGAGGCTCCCAGAAATGGGATGGAATAGGATGGGAAAATAAATGCCATTATTCAGTGTCAGTTGCTCCTATTTTCATGGAGTGCCGTAGGACTGGAAGAGACAAACTGACCAATTTCTTAATGATAGTGAGACACACACATGTGAACAACTTCAAAACATGAGGGCATCCAGAGGCAGGAACACATGAATTGCAAGACAAAAATATAACCATTAGATCCATAAATCAAAATAGAAATATAAATTCTTTCTGTGTGTCTCTCTGTCTCTGTCTCTGTCTCTGTCTCTCTCTCTCTGTCTCTGTCTCTCTCTCTCTCTCTCTCTCTGTGTGTGTGTGTGTGTGTATGTGTGTGTGAAGGTTACAGGTAGTTCTCAAGTTAAGTATTTAATGGAGTCTGCCAATTACATTCATAAACCAAGGATTTGTAGGAATGAATAACAAAATTTAAATGTGATCACTCCCTGCTTTTGCCTGCTAAGTGCATATGAGGTGTCTCAGGGTAGGAAAGTCCAGGGTTGGGTGGGTGGGGGCTAGTGCTCTTCCCATCCCACTTAGATATGCTTCTCCCCTCCATCCTGCCTGACTTGGTCACTTACCTTAGGTAGATCTCAATGATCAATGGAGCTGTCTCCCCTCCAGCTTCTGTGTCACAGTTTCACCTGGAGTAAATGTTTGTCAAGGACTACAGGGATGAGAGATTGTGACAAGAATGGAGGATGGGACAGTCACATGCATCCTCGAGTCCTCCGTTCCCATTGGCAAAGGGCCTGAGGAATAACCTCATTTGTTCCATTTGCTAATTATAAATTCTCAGCTGCTAGAACACCCAAAGCTACTTTTTCAAGAGGGAACTAGACTCTCTTTGTTTTTCCTTGAAGACGTTTCACAGTCAAGAAGCTTCTTCAATTGCGACTGAATCATGGGGAATGGAAGAACTTACATTCCTTGCAAACTTCTGGTGGTTAGCATTCTTTCTAAGAATTGTTGAGGCCATTTGGAGATTTTTTGTGTCTTCAGGGTCAACTTTAGTAGGGCAAATGGGTGTGGAAGCTTTTTAGAATTGCTGAAAGGACTGTGTTATAAAAAGGAGATAGTGGTATTATATTCCTCACCCTCTGTTGCTAGAGAGCTGCTTGTTTAATGTTGCTGGTTTCTTTGACCCTTCTTTCAAACCAGTGTGTGTCTGTTTTCATGACAAAAAATGGCCTGAAAAATGGCCTAAAATGCCCCTCTATGGTTTGAAAATGGCCCAAAAATGGCCTGAAAATGGCCTGAAAATGCCCCAAAATGGCCTGAAAATGACCCCAAAACAGGCTAAAAACAGGCCAAAAATGGATGGGAGTCCAGGGTGGGATTCTACTGGTTCGGTCCAGTTCTATAGAACCACTTGTTACCATTCCCAGTAGTTCGGAGAAGCAGTAAATCGGGCCTCTTGCTGGCTCCACCCTCTCCACCCACTTCTCCGCTGCTGTCCATCTGTCCTTATCGCACATGTGCGACATTGCATGCATGTGCAACACTGCTGCCTGCAACCTGTTCTTGCATGCCCGCCAGGCCAGCCATTGCTGCCTGCCTTCTGCTGTGGGCCTGCCTTTACTGATCTCCCTGGTGAGTGAGGCTTTGTAAGCCTTGGTTGCCTTCCCCCCTACTTGCCTTTGCTGCCGCCACCAACGATCGCTTTCCCCCACCACTTGTCTTCCCCCAAGGAACACATGGGGATCCTTCTATTTGATCCAGCCAGGTCTGCAGCTGCTTCTATCACCTGCTACTGCACATGAAGCTTCCAAATCCCCCTCCCATTAGAAATGGCTCCTGGGCAAACAGAGAAGCAAGCTAGGCTAATCCTGCTTCTCTCTGCTTGCCCAGGAGCTGTTTCTGATTGTGGGGGATTCGAAGCTTTCTGCTGTTTTGGAAAACTTTGCTCTCCCAAAAACAGCAGCAGGTGATAGAATGGAAGCAGCCGCTAACCTGGCTCAAGCCTCCACGAGCCTCCATGTGTTCCTTCCTGCTGCTGTTGATGGGAGACAAGAGTTTCCCAGTATAGTGGAAAGCTTCCAATCCCCCCTCCCATTAGAAACAGCTCCCAGGCAATCAGAGAAGCAAGCTAGGTTGAATCCTGCTTTCTCTGCTTACCTGGGAGCCGTTTCCTGATGGGGATTCAGAAGATTTCTGCTGTTTTGGAAAACTTTTGCTCTCCCAAAAACAGCAGCAGGAAAGAACATGTGGAGAGGCTCATGTCAGCAAGGTGCCCCTTGATTGAGTCCGGGACAGCTGATGGCAGCTGTGAGGAGCAGAGCCTGAAAGCCCTGATGCACCATGTGCGGCCGCAGTGGATAGCATGGGGGTGTGTGGAAGCCCGATTCAGCTGGAATTGCCATTGCCACTTCGCTGCTGCGGCATCTCTACCCCCTCCAAGTAGGATGAGCTTGAGCCCCAGGACAGGTGACCATCCACCTTAACTGCTGCTCCCACTGACTCCTTTCCATGCCAAGAGTGGAGACAAGAGAGAGAGAGAGAGAAAGAAAGAGAGAGAGAGGGAGGGAGAGAGAGAGGGAGAGAGAGAGAGAGAGAGAGAGAGAGAGAGAGAGAGAGAGAGAGAGAGAGAGAGAGAGAGAGAGAGAGAGAGAGAGAGAGAGAACAGCCCTCTTGGTATGGAGAAAAGTTACTTATCTCCCCATATTCCTCTTTACTGCAGCAAGTAGCACCTTTAAATTTAGTGCACTTTACAAATGAGAAGGAGGGTGAGTCTGGTTGAGAAGAAAGCAATATGAGGAGATGCACAACTTTTTCTCACACTGAGCTCCTCTTGCCAGTGACTCCAGACTGTTTTTCCCAGCTAAGACTAGATCAGGGGTCCCCAAACTTGGCAACTTTGCTGGCTGGAGAATTCTTGGAGTTGAAGTCCACAGATCTTAAAGTTGGCAAGTTTGGGGACCTCTGGACTAGATTATCAAGGAAGAGAGTAACAGGCAGCAGATGCCTAGCAAAATTTAGTAATGCTGCAGATTGACTGTTTACATTAAAATTGGGTGCAAGGTAGTGATGGTAGGTAAATTATTGTGCAGTTTAGTTTGATATTTATTTCAGTAGGCTGATTTTAGAAAGCTAAATAGGATCAAACCTGGTAAGTACTTGGCCGGGAAGCCAACACAAAATAGGGTGGGGGAAGAATGGGGATGGGAAGGAAAAAGGAAGATAGGATAAGATAACTTATATTGTCATTTTTTTACTGTAAGTACACTAGCACATTAAAAGTGATATATATATATACATATCCATACACATACATAACACACATATACATATGCTACACAAACACACATAAAATCTTTGCCCATTTTGAACACATAGTGGAAAGGAAGAAAGAATATTGGATACATATACACAAATGTGTGTGAAAAAATTGCAAAGAAATAGAATTATTAAAAACAGCTTCCAAACTTAGCAGTTGTAGATAAGAGAGAGAAAGAGAAATGAGAAACAGAGAGAGAGGAGAAACAGAAGAGAGATGAGGAAGAAAGAGATGAGAGAGAGATGAGAAAGAGGAGAAAGAGATACCCAGTTAAAAGAAAATAGAAAATGGCTCTTTGAGTGTTTAAGGTTGCAGACCCCTGGGTTAGGCAAACACCATGGTTGTTAAGTGAACCTTGTAGTCATTAAGCAAACACTGGTTGTTAAACAAGTCCATTTTTCCCCAATGGGCATCTTTAACCAGAAACCAAAAGGATTTGTTGGAAACTAACAAAAACATACAAAACCTCAGTCACAAGACTGTATGGGATGTTGTAACTGGTCATAAGTGTGTGTGTGTATGTATGGCTGTCAAAACATCAAAAACAGGTCAAGTAGCTCTGGGGAAGTCAGTCGTAAATTAGAGCACTTGCTAAGCAACTGGCCATTAAGTAAGGACACTTATATTTGGTTTGCCAGTCACATGACCACCTAGCTACGCCCACCTCAGTCATATGACCACCAAGCCACACCCACAAATTAGGCCACACCCACATAACTGGTTGTTAAGAAATTTGAATCCCACCCTGATGGGGGTGGGAACAGGGCTAGCCAGTGGTGGGATTAGGCCCAACCAGCTGAATCTTTCTTCTTCCTTTGAGGTGAGAGGCTGGGTGTGATGAGTGACATCACCCAACCGTTCACATCTATCCAGCCAGAGAACTGGTTAAAAATTGGATAAAAATTTGCAGCCCACCACTGGATAATTCTAAACAACTAGAGTTCTTTGCAACCTTAAAAGAACATTTATAACCACAGTCCTTCTCACAGAGATCTCAGAAAGCACCAGGCAATCAATCATATCATAGATCAGAAGAAGATAAGAACAAAACATATTCAAAGCAGAGAACAGAGCAATCCTCAAAAAAAAAAAAAAAAAAAAAAAAAACCTCAGAGAGCATCCACCTCAACTTCTGGTCTGCATTATGCAGACAAAATAGGAGGGCATGAGAAATTAATAATTAGGAATGTTAGATAGCAAAAAGGAAGTTGAGTTAAAAGAAGATTAGGCCTTTCCATAAAACATTGAGTTCTGCAGTAGATAGTGGGAATGATATTTGTTGAGTCTGAGGTGGACATCTATGATAATGAGTCACATCATTTTCTGCCATTTTCTTAGGCAATTTTCTAAACTAGTGCAGTTTATTGGAGTTTTGTATATGATACTAATAGGCAGAGCTTGTTGTCATAAGCATTCATGCAGAAGAATAGTTATTCCTTGGAATTCCTAGTAATTCCATTCATGTGCTTTCTGAAGTGTTTGACACCAATGTATGATACCAGTAGAAGAGATTGAACTATAGGGTCATTATTGCTCTCTGAGGTTGGTTGTTATTAAATTACAAGACAAACATGCTAACAGTAAATGACAGCCCAATTAGGACATCACCAAGTACACTCTCACCAATACTGTCGAGGCAAATCACCAGCATATAAAATTAAACCAAACCCTACTCCCTACTAGTACTGATGATGTTGCCTAGTTTGACAATGAAAGGTCTGCAAGAAAACAACCAAGCTTAGAGAGCACCAGATATTCAAACTTGAGCCACAAATATTCTCTTCTATCACCATGCTCAGCTAAATTCATATTATCTAATTCTTGCATGGTTTCTAAACAATGGAAGATTAATGATATAAGGCTACCTTTGAGCCATAAGTTAGTAATGGACTTGTCTTTCTTTATATAGCCCATATGATCCCCTTCATTCATCAAAAGCCTGACACTGAAAGTTTCTGTTTCAGCAAATGGCTTTGGAACTCTGGACTCATCACAACCTTCCCTAGCATCACACTTACAAAAGGAAGTACTGGAAAAAAAATTACAGATTAGTGGCAGACATTGTAGCCTCTATATATTTGCATCTAATTTCTATCAATAAAATACTTGGTGTTTTCCATAGAGCTCTAAAACTTATCTCTGCTGCTATAGCCCTAACAAGGAATTATTTAACTTCTATGCTGCTCATCTTACAACATAGAAATGAATGTAGTTTACTGTCTATGGAGATTCTTAGTCATCCAAGTCATAGTTGTAGTTGTCCCAAAGGTGCTTTTTAAAGAGGCAACTGGACTTTCCAGAAAAAGCATCTTTGGGACTAGGTAGTTTACAGTCATTCACATTTTATTTTATCCCTCCTTTTGCAATCTTTATTTAATGATTATATTCCATCATTTCTTGATATTATATAACTTTTGTCAAGTTGGCGGTAGCGAGTTGTCTTAGACTCAGCTGGAAGATCTTTTGATTTTACCCCATGTTTTGTATGTGAGCACTACCCATGATGCGTTTCAGAGATTTTCCACTATCTGACTGCTTTAGAAACAATTAATATATGCCTTCATTGTTTAAATGAAAGGCTCATTTGTGTTTAATCCCCACTTCTTGTTACAAATTCAAATGTGCCTATAAATTTAGATGACCACTAAAGACAAATCTATAATTCACACACACTTATTATATATAAGATAGTATATTGAGTCACATATTGAAATATTATTATTTATTTATTTATATAGTGTTATGGTCCCTATGTTTAATTGTATTCCATAAGGAAAAAAAATTGAGCTACTCAAATCTCAGGGACAGGAAGGCATTGGAATATGGAAGGCCGATCAAACTGCAGGTTGTTCTCTGGCTTAAAAGGTGCAAGTAGGAAAATCTGAACATGTTAATGGACAAATAAAGAATATCTTTCTTAAAACTTTCTTTTCATGAGCTGATGTTTATTGTTCAGTTCAGGTCTCATCACAATGATAAAACACTTGGGAAGAAAGATACACATTAATAAGCCAGCATTGGAGGAAATCATGGAAAAGATCTCCACTGCCAATGTATATTTTCCCCTAGTGCAAAATA
>NC_142025.1:128662780-128699258 GCF_049901735.1 Notechis scutatus
AAACATCTTTGCCAATGCCTTGGCATTTGGGATCTTTGGCATGGGATAAAGTGAACCTGTTTGGAAAAAGATCAGTTACAACCCAAATGACAGTATTTCCAGCACTTTCGGAAGCTCCACCATAAAGTCCATAGAGATCTCTTTCCAGGGAGCAGAAGGGTCTGCTACTGTTTGTAAAAGTCCAGGATATTTTCCTTGTCTTCTCTTTGCAGCAGCACAGGTGGGGCAGCTTGCAACATAGCTTTCAATGTCCTTTTTGAGGGACGGCCACCAAAATTGTCTTTTGATGAGGTGCAGAGTTTTTACAAACCCAAAGTGTCCTGCTATTTTGGAGTCCTGGCAGCGTTTCATGATGTCCATTCTCTGGCTTGCAGGGACATAAAGTTTGTTCTCTACCCAAGCCAGTCCATCTTTGAGTAAACAAGTGTTTTTGTTAGCCTGGAGCCAGTCGTCCTTAAGTAGTGCCTCCTTAAATATTGACGTCGTTGTGTCTTCAGTCAGGGATGATATTTTTTTCTCTTGTGCCCAGGTGATTACTTTGGCTGCTAGTTGGGTCAGTTGAATCATCAGTGTTATAACCTCAATCTTTTTACTGTTGTATTGGGGTTTTCTGGACAGTGCATGTGCTAAGAAGTTCTTTCTCCCAGGAAAATATTTGAGAGTGAAATTAAAATGTTTAAAGTATTGAGCCCACCTTGCTTGTTTTTCGGAGAGTGAATTTTTCAGGACTTCCAGATTTTTGTGATCAGCCCATACTTCAAAGGGGATTTGGTTTTCTTCCAGGAAAGATTTTATTCTGGAATAAAAGAGTAGATTAGAGTAGAGTAGAGTAGAGTAGAGTAGAATAGAATAGAATAGAATGGAATAGAATAGAATAGAAGAATAGAGTAGAATAGAATAGAATAGAATAGAATAGAATAGAATAGAATAGAATAGAATAGAATAGAATTCTTTATTTGCCAAGCATGATTGGACACAGAAGGAATCTGTCTTGGTGCAAATGCTCTCAGTGTACATAAAAGAAAAGATACATTCATCAAGAGTCAAGAATCATAAGGTACAGTCATAGTCATATAGTCATAGGATACAAATAAGCAATCAAATCATACTAGGAGACAGTCAACATAAATAATAAATACAAGCGACAAAGTTACAGTCATACAGTCATACAGTCACAAGTGGGAGGGGATGGGCGATAAGGAATGATGAGAAGATTAATAGTAATAGTAGTGAAGACTTTGTAAATAGTTGGACAGTGTTGAGGGAATTAGTTGTTTAGCAGATGATGATGATGTTTTGGGGAAAAACTGTCCGTGTGTCTAGTTCTGGTGTGTAGTGCTCTATAGTGTCATTTTGAGGGAAGGAGTTGAAACAGTTTATGTCCGGGATGTGAGGGGTCTGTAAATATTTTCACAGCCATCTTTTTGACTCGTGCAGTATACAAGTCCTCGATTGAAGGCAGGTTGGTAGTAATTGTTTTTTCTGCAGTCCTAATTATCCTCTGAAGTCTGTGTCTGTCCTGTTGGGTTGCAGTGCCAAACTAGACAGTTATAGAGGTGCAGATGACAGTCATTCCTCTGTAGAACTGTATCAGCAGCTTCTTGGTCAGTTTGAGCTTTCTGAATTGGCTCAGAAAGAACATTCTTTGTTTGCACTTTTTTGATGATGTTTTGATGTTAGGTGTCCATTTTAGGTCTTGTCAGGTATCCATTTTAGGTCTTCTAGAACAGTTACTGCTATTAAGCCTGGTTTCACCCAGTCTATATGTGTACTTTTGGTTTTTCTTGCCTAAGTATAAGACTTTACTTTTCTCTACATTGAATTTTATTTTGTTAGGTAGGGCCCAGTGTTCAAGTATAAATAATCCTCACTCTCCACTCTCTGTGGTCAGCTGCCCAGGCCCCCAAACCAATGTGGTCCTGTTCACCAATAAACCATCTTTTCAATTAGCCTCTCTATTTCCAGTGTTTTTCTCCCTACTTGGAACTGAGTCAGATGGGTATTTTTTCCAACAGAAGGAAAGAAGGGAGGGAAGAAGGGAGGGAGGGAGGGAGGAAGGGACAGATGGGGGAGGGAGGGAGGGAGGAAGAAAGGGAGGAATAAATATTTTACTATAGCCACTTTCCCCTTCACCTGGGAGGAAGGTATAGGATTCAGAAAGGGATTTTTTTTTCTGACTCTAGATAGCCTTAGATAGTGAACCTAAAAACACCCTAAAGTATTTTTATAATTGGACCTAAGTTTCATTTCTTCTGCTTCCAAATTCCTGAGTGAAAGGGGACCAATATAGACATTTGGCATGAAAAACATAGAGTTTGGCACACAGACACACTAAGATTTTAATTGTCTTTTCAGTGTAACTTTTGTTCCACTTCTCAGTTCCTCAGTCCTCTAATTACATAACTTTTCTTTTCACTCAGTGATCCCTGCTGGTGAGATCATTGAGCAAATCAATGAGAAAAAATGTATGGGGATCACCCAGAAGGTTAGCCCATAATTATGAACAGTGACTTAAACTGCAGCTTCTTTGGGAAGCTTTCCACTTTCTCTGTAGAGAATTCAGGTAACTGTTGATGATTCTACAGACCAAACTAAAAAGAAGTTAAATATCCCAGTTCAGAAATACAGATGTTACAGAGGAAAACTGTATTACCAGGCTAGTAAGACATGTTTTGCCTTAACTGAAGAGTCTAAGAAAAGGCTGCCCCAACATTAATGGCCCAGGTGGAGAAATATTCTTTTATGGGGAGATTTTCATTCATGATCATGTTCAGATTATTGGTATTAGTGCCTTTTCCTAAGAGTGTCTGCAGAGTTCCAGTGTTAAAATGCCCCAATACTCAGCCTATGAGTAATCTTCTTAAATATTATCAACCAGGAGACCAGATCCTTGGTGGCATTTTCTCACAATCTTTCATTTATTCTGTATTAGAGTACAGAAGACACCCATTCCAGGGCATGCATTTGGATCACATGTAAGCAGATGTGTATTTTAAAATTAGAAGGAAGTTTTCTGTTTTTATTTTGAAGCTGTGTTTCCATCTTTCATTATTACTATATTTATTATATCTTAGCAACATATTAGACAATAATCTCTCTTAAAGGTTCTGAAATGCCAATGGCAATACAGTAATTTTCTATTTATTTATTTTGCAGATTACTGACTCAGAGCTATCAACACATTTTAGCTTTGGTTTTTGCTGTGAAAGAGATTAATCAAAGTCCGCTCATCTTACCTAACATCACCTTAGGCTTCAACATCTATAATGACTATTTTAGTCCAAAACATACTTACAAAGCTTCAATGGAGCTCCTCTTTGCTCCTGATGCATTCATGCCTAACTATAAATGTCATCTCTAAAATAATCTGATAGCCGTCATTGGAGGACCAAGTTCTGTTGCTTTTCTTGATATAGCTACCATCATGACACCTTACAAGTTTGCACAAGTGAGTTTTTTGGTGAAAACACATGCCTAGTTTTTAAAACTATTACTTTTCAAATATCTCATTAAGTATCTTACCTCTCTAATATTTTATTACTTTTGTTATATGTTTAGCAGACATAAAATACAATGGCTGAACGAATATCATTTAAAGATCTAAATGATTGTGATTTATCACATATCTTTTATGTATACTGAGAGCTTATGCATTGAAGACAAATCCTTTGTCTGTCCAATCACACTATTCTGTTCTTCTGTTCTGTTCTGTTCTGTTCTGTTCTCTTCTCTTCTACTCTACTCTATTCTCAAACAGTATTAATTAAAATAATGAATATTAATTTTAAAAAGTCCCAGATACCAATGGACCTAATTGCTTAAACCTGTTTCCTTGTTTCCTCTAGGTTGCATACAGCTCTGCTCTAGAGATCAACACCCAAACTCCATCACGTTTCCTTTACTGGATGTTCCCAAATGCAATTAGTCAGTACAAAGGACTTCTCCAGATTCTTCTGCATTTTGGCTGGACCTGGATTGGGGTATTTTTCCTTAACATTGGCAACATAGCAGATATTTTATGGAGGAATATTCTTCCCATGTTTTCCAAAAAAGGTGTCTGCTTTGAATTTATAGAAAAGGTGGTTTTCACAGTGAGGATGAAAAAACTGTTCATAGATCACATGCAATTTTAAAAACAGTTTTCAACAGCACAACTAACGTTGTATTGCTTCATGGGGAATTTCAGAGTATATTAAATTTAAGGTTTTTATTCAACCTGTTGGAATTTAGTAATGTAGATTATGGTACAAAAATCTGGGTTATGACAGCAGATGTTGACTTCTCATCGGTTCTCTTTCAAAGGAATTGGGACATTAATTTCATGCATGGAACTCTGTCCCTTTCAGTACAATCAGTGGAGGTATCAGGATTCCAAAAATTTGTTCAGATGAGAAACCCAGCTTTGGATAAAGGAGACAGTTTTTTAAAAGAATTCTGGCAACAAATATTTAATTGTATGTTCCCAACATCTTCTATAGAGGAAGAGGATGAGACTATCTGCACTGGGGAGGAAAAACTTGAGAGTCTCCCCATGACTGTGTTTGAAACCAGAATGACTGCACACAGCCACAGTGTCTACATTGCTGTCTATGCAATCGCATATGCTTTGAATATTCTGTACTCCTTCCAAGGCCAGCAAAGACAGAAATTCCTCAGTGAAGAGTCATGGAAGGTGAGCAGGCTACTGAGAACACCTCAGCAGATACAGTACATTGATTCAGCTACAAAGTTATCTATCAGCCTATTTTTCATCCTTTAAGCCTATCAGATATATTTTCAGCTTTTATTAAATTCCAATATTTGTGGTTGATCTAGCTCCATGTTTTGCAAGTGATAGTCACAATGTGTCCGATGAGCATGAGCTGTTCATGTGCTTTGCTTTCTTTTTTTTAAAAATATATTTTTATTGAGTTTGTTTTATTACATCGTAAAATATCATGGTATCAACAGCGTTCTTGGCATTTGTACAGGTTTTTGGTTTAAATATCATAATACATTATATTACATTTGTCTAATATTAAATAATAGCTTCAACTATGATTACTGTTCTTATATCTTTATATAATTTACAAACTTTTGTTTTACTTTCTTAAGGATTATTTCAGTTAGGCTTTTTGTCTCACTTCTTAGTTCTGTTTGTTAACCATTTATACTAATTGTTCCAAATTAAAAAGAATTCAGAGACATCTTTTTCTTTCAGTTTTATTGTAAACATGTTCATCTCAGCACTTTCCATTACTTTATGCATTATTAGTTCTTCATTAGGAGTATTTGGGGTTTTCCATACCTGTGCAAAGGTTATTCTGGCAGCTGTTGTAATGTGTAACAATAAGTATTTTACTTCTTTTGGTAATCTATTTGTGATGATTCCTAAGAGGAAGGTTTCCGGTCTGAGCTCAATCTGATACCCAGTGATCTCTTGTAACCAATTTTTTATTTGGATCCAGTAGGTCCTGGTCACGGGGCATAACCACCACATGTGATAAAATGTACCGTCAACTTTTTTACATTTCCAACATTTGGGACTCATGTTGGGATAAATTTTTGCCAATCTCATTGGAGCTAAATGCCATCTATAAAACATTTTGTACTTATTTTCTTTGTATGCTGTGGATACCGTTAACTTATAATTTATGTTCCATATTTTCTCCCATTCTTCTAATTCTGCAGTGTATCTAAAATTCTGTACCCATGCAATCATTGTGCCTTTGACGGTTTCCTCTTCCATTTTGAAATCTAATAAATATTTGTATATTTTAGTTATAAGTTTTTGTTCTGGTCCCATTAATATTTTATCTAATTGGTTCTGCCCTTTGTCAAAGCCAAAATCTTTTAAATCTTTTTTATATTTATTTTGAATTTGCAAATATGGCCACCAATCAATAATGATTCCATATTCCTTTAGTTCTTGATTTGATTTTAATTTCCCTTGACTATCTAATAGTTCTTCATAGCTTACCATTTTCCCTAGGTCTAATCTATTTGGATGGATTACGGCTTCCATGGTTGACAGCCATCATGGGATTTCCATATAGTGCTTGCCTTTGATTTTTTTTCCAGGTTGTGATCAATGAGTCTCTTATTAAATGTTGATTGAAATAGATATGTACATTACTTTTGTTTTCCCACAAAAATGCATGCCAATCTGTCAGGAGGTCACGTCCTTCTAATGTTAAGATTCTCTTTCTCTTACTTTAACCCAATTCTTGATCCAACTCAACACCGCTGCCTGATAATAGAGCTCCCATTCTGGTAATCCAAGACCGCCTCTGCTCCTATTATCTTGTAATAGTTTCATTTTAACACGTGGCCGCTTGCCCAACCAGACAAACTTGGATGTCATTTTATTTAGTTCTATAAAGAAAGATTTCTCTAATTTAATTGGGATAATTTGGAATAGATATATTAGTTTTGGTAAAGTATTCATTTTCAGCATTGCTATTCTTCCTAATATGGACAGTTTCAATTTGGCCCATAATTCCAATTCTTTTCTAATTTGCTTGATCAGTTTAACATAATTGTCCTCTTTTAGTGATGAACATCTGGGTGATAGCCAAATTCCCAGATATTTCACCTTTTTTACTATTTGCAGTCCCATTATGTTTTCTAATTCTACTTTCTGTTTTGTTATACAGTTTTTGACTATCATCTTAGTTTTATTTTCATTTATTTTGAATCCTGCCACTTCCCCAATTTTTTCTATTTGTTGCAACAATATTGGTCCTGAATTCATTGGATCTTCCACTATAAATACCAAATCATCACCAAATTCCTGAACTTTATATTCCTCATTTCTAATTTTAATTCCGTGAATCTCTGAGTTTTGTCTGGTTGCAGCTAGCAGCACTTCTAAAGACAAGATAAATAGCAGAGATGATAATGGACACCCTTGTCTCACTCCTTTTGCAATTTCAAAATCTTTAGTGTGATCTCCATTTAGTAATACACTTGCTTTTTGATTTGAGTATATTTCTTGAAATGTTTTTTCTGTATTGATGCCAAAATTCAACTTTTTAATTTGATATAACATGAATTTCCACTCAAATGCTTTTTGCGCATCTAGGAAAATTAAGGCTGCCTGTTTTTCTGGGTGAGCTTCATAGTATTCAATCGAATTTAGTACTGTTCTAATATTATTTTTGATTTGTCTGTCTGGCAGGAAACCATTCTGGTCTGTATGTATAAGTTCACTCAGAATTGGTTTCATTCTTTCTGCCAATATTGTCATGAATATCTTATAACCCATATTTAGCAATGAGATTGGCTTATAGTTCGCAATTAGTTGTTGATCGGTGCCATCTTTTGCAATTAAGGAGATGTATGCCTCTGACCAGGACCTCAGAAGTCTAGCTTGCGTTAATGCCTCATTATATAGTTCCAGTAATATTGGTTCAAATATTTCAGATAAATTTTTATATAATTCACCTGGTACACCATCCAGATGTGGTGTTTTATTATTTGTTTTTTGTATCACCTTTTGTAGCTCTGTTAGTGTTATTTCTTTGTTAAGTATTTCTCTGTTTTCTTCTGAGATTGGGCTCACCGTTTCCCTCCAAGTAGTATCTAAAGTTTTCTTCCATAACTTCTTCTTGCTTGTAAAGCTCACCAAAAAACCTTTGCGCAATTCTCTTTTTCTCCTCCAACTGATAATACACTCTGCCTTCCTCATCCTTAAGTTGCTGAATTAATATTTTCTCTTTCTCTATTTTTAATTTATGAGACAACCACCTTCCTGGTTTATTTGCTGATTCAAAGAAATTATGTTTAAGAGTTTTTAAGTTGCACGCATTTTCCTCAATATCTATCAAATTTAATTCATGTCTAATCATCCCTATTTCTTTCTTAGGTTCCATATTTTTGGGGTCTTTTTGGAGCTCATATTCAAATTTTTTAATCCTTTCTTGTAATTCATTCTGTTTCTTCCGTTTTTCTTTATTTTTCTTAGCTATATAGGCTATTGATATGCCTCTCATGAAGGCCTTTGTGGTGTCCCATAAATTTTGTGAACTAGTATGCTGTTTTAAATTAACCTTAAAGACTATTTCTAACTCATTTTTAATTCTTTGAATATATTCTTTTTCTTTTGTTATTTGAGGATTTAATATCCATTTCCATTTTCTTTTATTATGTCTTTTCCATGTAATTTTAACGGAGCTATGATTGGCTCATATATTGGGCATTATTTCTACTTCACTAATGTCTTTCTCAATTGCCCCATTGACCTATACCATATCGATTCTGGACCATGATTTTTGTGGACTAGAATAACATGTGAATTTCTTCTCATTTGGATTCCTCTTCCTCCATATGTCTTCCAAATTGGTCTCTTGCGTTAAATCAAAAAAAGGTTTTGGTAGAATTCTCTTTCTTTTCTTCCTAGTCTCTTCCATACTAATATAGTCTTTTTTAACAATGGCATTAAAGTCCCCTATCAAGCAAATATTTTTTTCACTTACACTAATTATTTTATCATATAATCTCTTATAAATCTTCTGGTTATCGTTAGGGGCATATATCCCCACCAATAGTAATTGTGTTTGATGTGAATTAATTTGTATCATTAAAATTCTGCCTTGTTCATCTGCATAATTTTTTTTGTGTTTATCCCTTTTTTTACATAAATTGCTACCTCCCCCCTTTTCTTTTGATCTGCCAATGCTGTAAATAATACACGCAACTTGGGATATTCTAAGTATTTTTTTGTGTTGTTTTTGGATATGTAACTCCTGCATGCATATAATGTCAACATTTTGTTTAGTTAGTTTAGTTAATATTTGTTTCCTCTTGATCTGAGAGTTTAATCCGTTGATGTTTATTGAGAGTAGTTTAATATCTTCTTCCATAGTTGATTCAGAGTCTACCTAAATCTTCTGTTGGTTCTTGCTTCTCTTTGGGGTCTTACTCTTAGTCCTTCTCTCCTTGGATATTCTCTCTTCCTTTATCTTGAGTTATCTTAACTTCCAATTTGTACTGTTTAGAAAATTTGACTGCATTGTTTCAATGTCAGGTTTTTCATCCTCAAGCCAATCACATATAAATTCATCTTTTAGTTAATTCCAATATTTATAACTGATCTAGCTGTATATTTTTCAAGTGATGGCCACAATGTGTTTGGTGAGCATCAGTTTCATATGTTGTATACATTGTGGTTTGCTTTCCAAAAAATTAGATAATTTTTATGTGGCTTTCAAGTTTTACAGTTAATTTCTAATTTGTACTGTTTAGAAAATTTGACTGCATTGCTTAAATGTCTCATTGTTCTCCAAATTCTAACATCAGTTCTGTTGGAGCTGAAATGCTATTAATTTATAACTATAATTATTCCATTTTTTTGGGCTCATCATCAAATTATCAATTTATGGTGAATGATCAGAAATAATTAAAATTACAGACTTATTTTGCACTGAAAAATATATAAAAGGCAATTTTATCCTAGCAAATACAAATTTGGCAGTATGTAATAGAGAACATGATTTATCTCTTTTTCTTTTTCTTTATGATAGGTCATTCATTAGTAATAAAATATATAGTTACCTAGTTTACATGCCTTGGTAGTAATATATGGAAGCTTTCAGTGTAATCATACAGTAAAGGTTATTTCTAAATACTTTATCAGCAGTGTATAAAATGCTTTATTTGCTGAATTGCTTCTTTCCATTACAGTAGCTGGCTGAACATTTTGAGGAGCAATTAATTACAGCATCAATGCTGATTTAATGAAATGCATTCTTATCTTTGTACCTTTTTATCTTGTTGATAAAGCTCCACCATTTTCTGTGGAACATATCATTTAATAGCAGTATTGGAGAGATTTCCTTTGATAACAATGGGGAAACAATTGCAGGATTTGATATTATAAACTGGATTACATTTCCAAATCAGACATTTCTTAGAGTCAAAGTTGGAAGGATAGATCCAGCAACACTCTCTGTCAAACCATTGACTATTTCTGAAGAGAAGATCATTTGGCCCAACAGGTTTAATCAGGTAAGATTCATCTTATTTCAAAATGGTTTAGTTCAATGTTCTTATAATGAGTCATGACTTTCAAGTTTATATATCTCAGTAGAAAATGCATATATTGCCTTCCCTTCATTCTGAAGAAATGTCCATTTCTGACCACTTCTTTAACATTTAACATTAACATTAATCAGTGGAACAACTTGCCTCCAGAAATTGTGAATATTCCAACACTGGAACTTTTTAAAAAGATGTTGGATAACCATTTATCTGAAGTGGCATAATTCTGGCTATTGTTTCAATTTGAACTTCATATCTGCTGAACTTCTTGGCTATAATTGTTATTTGCTGTTTTATTATTTCCAGTGTTTCCTTGATCTTCATTGTTTCTAGGTCCTCTTTCCTGACCAGGTATTCTGTGGTCTTCTTGTTCTCCTGTTTCTTTTGTTTCATCTCCTGTAACTTGCTTGCATCTGATATGATCTTATTTTCCAGCATGGTCTTCCATTTTGCTGATTCTTGGTTGATTTTGCATTCCAGATATCCAGTCATAATGTAGTTGTGCTCAACATTAGTTGGTTTGTTTCTTCTAGTAAGCTGGTGCTCATATTTGATATTTATTTATTTATGTTTCATATTTCTAAACCACCCATTTACCTCAGAGAAATTATACTAGTGATACCTTTTAATGTATCCATGCTTATTATTACTAATTATTTCTATTAATTATTATTTCACCATTTTATTATTCGCTTTTTAATGGGTCAGCATTTATCTTTGCTGAAGTCACCTGCATGTGTGTAGGTTTCACCAAGTTTCAGGCAAAAAAATTATCAATATTTTTTTTCTGTCATCTTTCTTTATGGATTTTCTACATTTTCACAAACCATTTGAATTTTAATAAAGGAGAATGTCCCAAAGGTGCTTTTTCAAGAGGTATCTGGACTTTCTGGTTTTTCTTTGAAGGCATTTCGCTTCTCATCCAAGAAGCTCCTTCAGCTCCTTCAGCTTCTTGAATTCAGAAACAAAATGTCTTTAAAAAAACCCAGAAAGATTATTTGCCTTTTGAAAAAGCACCTTTGGACAATCATGTCTTGGCTGACAGAGAATCTCCATTGACAATAAAAGTTCAGGGTTGACATGAGGAATCCTTGGTGCTCTCTGAGCTTGCTTGTTTTCTTGCAAACATTTCATTATCCAAACTAGGTAACATCCAATCCATAGAGGGAGGAATGTTGCCAAGTTTGGGTAATGAAACATCTGCAAGAAAACAAACAAGTTCAGAGAGCACCAAGGATCCCTCATTTGCATTTTTCTGCATCTAAATTTAACAACCAATGATTGTATAATCATATGGCTGAAGTGAGCAAATACCAATCCTGTCTGAACTGGATGATGGGCATCCTTTCTAGAAATGTTAAGGACTATCATAAATCCCAGATTAATTTCTTAGTGATGCTGTCTGGAATGGTTTCTACCTGACTTTTTTCCAAATTGCTTATTGAGACTGCAACATTTCTTTTTTTGGCAGCAGTGATGATAATTGTCAATCTTGTCAATTGACAGTCTAAATTCCTGCTGCAAGGTTGATTTGTTGCAGCAGATCCTGCTTCCAAATCAGGACACAAGACCACGAAAGGTTGGAGAACACAGGTTTATTTGCGCAAAGGTTCAGAGCAAAGTTCAGAGTATTAACATGGCAAATTCTGAACCCCGGGCTACTCCCGAGGTGTGACTTTTATTGTTTACAGCTCTAGCTTCACCCAGGGCGTTTTCTCTTATCTAGCTATACCATAACATAAGTAGTACAAGAAAGGAGAAGTACTTAGAATAGGTCATCTTGCACAATTCTCTATATATGGTATTATCTTACACCAACTGTCACTTTCCATGCCCACCCTTACCATACAGTTTGTTACAGGAAAATATCTAGTACATAGGTCATTATGTTTATATTCATGTTCAGAAAATTTTATAAATATATTGTTCCAAGGATTAAGCAACTTCTGCTAATGGTAAGGTTTGCAATTTAAGCTAAATAACTTCTGCTAATAATACTAATACTTTTCTGGTACCTTTTCATACTGCTTCAGACTCAGCCTTCCATCCTTCCGAGGTTACTAAAATGAGGACCCAAACTATTGGATGCAGCAGGCTAACTCTGTAAACCATTTAGAAAGGGCTGCAAAGCACTATGAAGTGATATATACGTCTAAGTGCTATTGCTATTGCATGTACTTGGCAGCACATGGTTACTCTTGATGAAAATTCCCAGCTTTATACTAGAAATGGAATAAATGGATAAATAAACAAATAAAAGATAAATGCAATGTAAAACCACATCACTATTAAAGTCAATAAAGAATGAGATTGGTCCCTCTATTTGCCACCAATTCTGCTGACTGAAAGGGGAAATTTCATAACATCATATCCTTAGGTTTGTTTCATCTACACTCATCTGAGTGTTTCAGGAAACAGTTTGCTTCTATGTTTTATGACAACTGATTATCTAATATTCAGGTTTTTTTTATTAAGATACCTTAGTTTTTCTTTCTACCTCTTTGCTTGCAAATGTCACAAAATTGACTCGAGTCTAAGTAATAGAAGGGATTTCCTTCTCTCAAATTTCTCAGGATTTTTCATTATTCTGTTTTTGTTTCAGACATATCGGAGAGAAAGGATATTTATACTTTTACAGATATAGCATTTGAAAACTATTCTATGTTGGTAACTATCTTTTTTTAATTTTGAACAGAAAAGACCCCTTTCACTCTGTAATGAGAAGTGCCATTCAGGTTACCGAAAGACCAAAATTGAAGGAAAATTGTTTTGCTGCTATGGTTGCACTCCGTGTCCAAAGGGAAAGATCTCAAACCAGACAGGTAAAAAAAAGAGAGTGAGAAACATTTAATAGAAGGGCACTTGAGCTTGGGGAGGCTAGGAGTTTTTCATATTTTCTCTATTCAAAAAGAAAAAGAATTGTGAAATAAGGGACATGGGAACTATGACTTCATAACGGGACCATTTTTAGTTAAAGAATAGAAGTAGAAGGTTCCTTCCAATTCTGTTATTCTGAATGCTGTTCTCTTCAGCAGTTTTAGAAGAGAAATATAGGAATATCCATTATGAAACTTGAAACTGCCCCTGTGATATAATCTAGGTGTATAAGAATGCATGGTTCATGCACGGCCAGTTCTACAGGGATATTCACCACACACTGATTATCCATTTTATCTAAATTTACAGGGCATCCTGATAATTTTTTTTGTTTATTACTTTATTTCTTAGATAACAAGGATAATCCATCTGTTTAAAAGATAGAATTCACTGATAGTAAGGCTTAACTTTGCTTTGTTTCTTTTACTAGATGTCTTTTTAGTGGCCAATAAATAAATAAAGTTTCTGTCTATCAAATAATAATGTGTTCTTTAGTATAAAATCTTTGCCAAAAAAAAGTAATTCCACTGAAGTTCAATCATAAAAGTTGCATTATTTCTATCCATGGGGCACCATAATACCATGCAATATACTAAGAGCTTTCTGGCACAGTTTTTGACTCAGATATATACATTTGGCTTTCCAGATTTGGATGATTGCTTCCAATGCCCAGAAGATCAATATCCAAATAATAAACAGGATTTATGCATGCCAAAGCATGTAAGTTATCTATCTTATGGAGACCTATTGGCAACAGGCTTAGCCTCATCAGCTCTTGTGTTTTCTTTTATCACAATCTTTGTGCTAGGAATCTTCTTGAAGAACCACAACACTCCCATCGTCAAAGCCAACAACCGTAGCCTCTCCTACACCCTTCTTATCTCCCTCCTCCTCTCCTTCCTTTGTTCTTTGCTTTTCATTGGCAGACCCATGAAGGTGACTTATCTCCTTCGACAGACTGCTGTTGGGATCATCTTCTCAGTGGCTGTTTCTTGCATGTTGGCCAAAACCATCACTGTGGTCCTTGCTTTCATGGCCACCAAACCAGGATCGAGGATGAGGACATGGATTGGGAAAAGACTGTCTCTTTTCATTATCCTTTCCGGTTTTCTTATTTAAAGTACTTTTTGTATGACATGGCTTGGAATTTCTCCCCCCTTCCCAGACTTTGATGTGTGGTCTTTAAATAGTGAAATAACTGTAGAATGTAATGAAGGTTCGGTTGCAATGTTTTATTCGGTTTTAGGTTTTATGGGCTTCCTGGCCTTTATTAGTTTTATTGCAGCTTTCCTAGCCAGGAAATTACCGGACACTTTCCAGGAAACCAAGTCGATTACTTTCAGCATGTTGGTGTTTTGCAATGTCTGGTTGTCTTTTGTTCCTGCCTACATAAGCACCAAAGGAAAATACACAATAGCTGTGGAGATCTTTGCCATCTTGGCCTCTAGTGCTGGGCTTCTGGCTTTTATCTTTTTCCCCAAATGTTACATTATTATAATTAGACCAGATCTTAATAAAAGGGAACAATTAACAAAAAGAGTGAATTAAATTATATTGTCACTATTTTTTGTCTCTAGTTGTAGAAATACAATAGTCCATGACATGTAAATTTCTCTTGACATATCTAACTTATCAAAGTATGGCATTCTATAAATCATTATTATTATTGTAGCAATAAGAAAGTAGTTGTGTATGTTCTTTTTCTTTCTTTCTTTCTTTCTTTCTTTCTTTCTTTCTTTCTTTCTTTCTTTCTTTCTTTCTTTCTTTCTTTCTTTCTTTCTTTCTTTCTTTCTTTCTTTCTTTCTTCCTTCCTTCCTTCCTTCCTTTCTTTCTTTCTTTTTTCTTTTTTGTAATCTCTGAGATGGACCTTGAAGTCAAAGACTTTCACACAATCCATATTTAATGTTGTACTCATGGCATTGTCTGTGTATCCTTTACTGGTCATGGTTCAAATCTTTATTTTATTTGAAAAAAGCTGCTCTGATTTCCTATTCAAGCTCATTTCATTTTCTGTGACCTACTTACTGTGACAGGAGTTCAAATATTACTTATGTTGACTTTTTAAAAAATTTAAGCATTGTGCAAACTCAGTTCACTCTATAAAGGTCTTTCTCAAGGAATTAATTTCTGTTTATAATTATTATTATTTTTTAAAAAATTGTTACTACAATAGCCTATTAATTTGGCATATTTTATTAATATTAAAAGAACATCTGGCACTTCAACATAGAAAGCTTATTTAGTAATCAATTACATCAGTTTTTTTCATGTTTGCACTGCATCTGTTCTTTTCAATAAAAGTCCTTTTCCATCTTCTTGTTCAGTTAGTGCTTCATTGTGTTCTTTGTGTTCTTGCTATCTCTGAGATGGACCTTGAAGCCAAAGACACACAGTCCATTTTCAGTTTTGTTCTCATGGTGCAATTTAAATGATGTTGTCTGTTTGTCCTTTACTGGACATAGTTCAGTAAGATTAGGAATCATCTCTAGGCGACACTCTATTTGTTTGAGGAAAAGTTGCTGTGACTTCTTTTATCTGTACAAAATTTTGTTACCTATTGTTAGGATCTACTTTCAAACTAAATTCTCTCAATCAAGGTGATATGCCTTATTTCATTTTCTGTGATCCAATTACTGTGACAAATTTCAAACAATATTTTGATGGTCTTTTTTTTTTAAAAAAAGAATACCCTTTTTCTCACACAATTCACTCTAAGTACAGTAGATCCTTTTTGAAGAATTCATTTTTGTCTGTAATTAAAAAAGGGTTCCCTGTTCAATTTTACTACACACTTTATTGATTTGTCACATTTATTTATTTATTTATTTTTAAACAATTTTTATTTTCAAGACAAACAATACATAAATACACATAAACACAAAACATAAAAGCATAAAAAATCTCTTTTCTGAAAGTTGCTTAGTCCCGGGTTAAAACTCTTGGTACAGACACAAATTCAAATTCATATTCATTTTACATACCATCTCATATCTTATTAACATTTTCAATTTTCTATATGACTTCTCCTCTCCTTTAAATTTTCTCAATTTTATTTTATTTTATTTATCTCCTCTCAATTCATATCATAATATTTATTATTCTTTGTCTGTTCTATTCCAGCCAACCATTTATTTTTCTTCTTTTAAAAAAGAAGAAAGACTTCTCCTGTACACTATATGGAGTATGATGCCTTTATCTCTTTCCCCTATATTTATAATACTTAATATAAAACACATGACATACATTGGATTCTGTCTGGTACATTCTAAAATTATACTATATTATCAAAAATAATAAAAATCTATTCATTAGTATTGATATTCATTCATATCTTAAATGTTTAACTCATTGCTTTTCAATTAAATCACATACTTTTATGGGAGCCCTATTTTCCATAATTATCCCCCCCCCCACATCACATATTATAGCTCAATATTTCATTAAAATGTTCCTCCTTCTTCTACTTCAAATCTCATTTCACAAAAAAATTCACTAATATACCATATTCTAATCATTAATATTAATAATCATTTATATCTTAGACATTTTATCCATTTCAATTAAATATCATGCCTTTGTGGGAACACTTATGCTTTCAAAGATTATTACCCCCTACATCACAATCTTGAATCATATTTCATTACAGTACTCCTTTTTCTTAACCAAAATTTCACTAATTTATGTTAAATATTTTATCACATTTTAAGTTACATATTATTTCTAATTTTCTATGATTACTTCTAAATACAGGTATGAAAATGCAATCTTATGTACCTTTCTAGAATCCCTTTAACAATAAGATTTATCCATTATCTCTAAAAAACTTTTGCTTCTTAACATCTTGCTCCCCACCATTAGGGCTTCTCATCCCTTCCTTTCTCTCTTGCTTCTTCTTCTCCTTGTCCTCTTTAACCCCTTGTCTCTCCACCTCCCTTTTATTCTGCTTTCCCCCTTTCTGTTGTTTCTTAACATAATGTCCCCTTTTCACCTTATTCTTCTCTTTTTGGGTTGTTTTTCCAGATCTTAAAGACCTCTTTTCCTTTTTCTCTTCCGGTTTGCAAGCTTTCGGCGGCAGCAGGGATTCGCGACCGCGCGCGATCCCTGCTGCGTTCGCCTCAAGGTTCCCCCGATCCATTTGGATCTGGGGGATATAGCTGCCCCATAGAGGCAGCTGAAGACAGGGGGGATCCGACAAGGGGTTTGGGGGTGCCACAAACCCCCTCCCCAGCTGGCTAAACCCCCTTTTCCTGAGGCGGAGGAACGGCGGTCAGCAATGGACGCCACGAAGAAAGCTGCAGCCAGATAAGCAGGTGCAGGAGGGAGAAAGCTGGAAGAAAAGTGAAAGTTGCTTCTAACTGGGACAAGACGGGAGAAAGTGACCTGGAACCTTGAAGGCTGCTAAGTATATATTGTTCCTTGTGAGAGTTACAAGCTGCGAATACTCTAAAGGGGAAAGTTTTTTCTTTGTTCTACTCTCCTTCCTAAAGTGACAGCGGAAAAAAAAAAAAAACACCTTTTTGGCTGTGAGTGGGAAGGGAGAGTGAAAAAAATTAGAGCAAAATTTGAAAATAAGGAGAAGATTGCCTAGAATTGCAGAGTTGCTAAACATTAAAAAACTTCCAAAAAATATATTTGAAAAGGATTTGTGATTACTTTAACCCCAGAAAGAGAAAGTGAAGAAGAAGAAGGTATCTAAAAGAAATAGTCTGTTTGGATTGTTTGGTGATTTTGGAACCTTTGGGAACTATTTCTGATTAAAACATCTGGGCGGTTGTTTGGAAAAACTTTTTCTCTACACAATGGCATCATCTATGGATGGATTGAAACTTATATATCAAAAATATGAAAGAGAAAAACAAGGAGGGAAAGATGGTCTTGGCACTATTTTTCAATACTTAGAAATGGTGGTTTATATTTATGTGAAGCAGAATGAGGATGATGGGGACAAAGAAGAAGAAGAAGCCATCTTTGATGAACAAATGACTTTGATTGGAGAAGGGAAAAAGATTTGTCACATTTATTGATATGATCTGAAATTTCAACATATAGAGTATGTTTGGTAATTAGTTCAATCAGTTTGCTTTCAGTTAAAATGTTTTCAATGTGCTAATTAATTTGGGCTTCCTTACTAAGATGCCAATGATGAAGATGATAGAATGGCAGAAGTCAAGTAGAACAGGAAGAAAAATAATATTCTTTTTCTATATATAACTTATACATTTGAATCTATGTGCATGCATGTGGGCCCATCAGCCATCTAATGCCAAATAAACTCATTTAAAATTCTAAACAGCTTTTCATTTCACAATCATTCTCTGGTAACAAATAAAGAAGGAACTTACAGCTAATAATGACTTTAAATAAAAAGACTTTTAGAAGCTACTGTTCTTTTATTTGAATGCATGCATGGGAATCATCCCAGAGTCTCTGTATTAGTGATATGGGATAGAGTAGAGTTGAGTAAAGTAGAGTAGAGTAGAATAGAACAGAACCAGAAAATAAATAGATAGGATGTGATGGGATGGGGGGTGGGGTGGGGTGGGATGGGATGGGACAGGGCAGAACAGAACAGAACAGAATAGAATAACTTTTTGGCCCAGTGTGATGGGACACACAAGGACACATACAAGGAACATGTGATATATCATGATCATAATCATGAATACAACCATAAATCATAAGATACAACAGTGATAGTCATAGATACTAAATAGCTATCAACATAAATCATAATAGGATACTAAATAAAAGTAATCAATATAATCATAAGATACAAGCAAATCATAATACAAGGATACTAAATAGAAACAATCAACAAAAGGAATAAGATAAAAAGCAACAATGTTATAGTCATAAGAAGCTAAGGAAATAGGTACATCAAAATAAGGATACTTTTCCTTTCTCAAAAAGAAAATGATTGAAAGACTATAATTTTATAGTGCTTCCTAAAAGGTACCAAAATTTGAATTCAAAAACTTTTTAAAAATTATTTATTTAAATAATTGATTATGCCTTCTTATGTTGCTTTCAAGAGCATTTTTTTTTTTACTTTTCCTAGACTAGAGGAAAACCATGACTTGGGAATTAACCCAGGCATGATAACCTACTCTATAATTATGAATTTGGAATTGGTCTGCAGCTTCTTTAGATCTGTGGAGAATTCTAGAGGCTGTCAATGACATTACAAATCCAAGTAAATAAGACTTGAATATCCTCTAGCACTTCAGAATGAAAGATACTAAAACAGGGAGACTGCATTAACAGGCTAGTAAGAGATGGTTTGCCTTGACTTAGGATCTCCAACTGGAGGCTGCCTCAACATTAATGGACCCAATGGATAAATATTCTTTTAAAGGGAGATTTTCAATCATGGTTATGATATTTAACTTATTGGCATTCATGCTTCTTCCTAAGATAATCTGCAAGGTTCCAGTGTTAAAATGTCCCAGGACCCAATCCATTACTATCATTCATAAATATTATCAGCCAGGAGACAGGATCATTGGTGGCATCTTATCGCAGTCATTCGCTATTTTCAAAACAATCATGTTCAGAAGACCCCCACTTCAGGAAATACTTTTGGATCATATGTAAGTATTTTAAACTTACAATTTCTTTTCTGTTTCCTTTTTTCAATCCTTTACTATTCACATACTTAGAGAATTACACCTTATTAACCTATAAAAGAAGAACCTCTCCTAAAAACTTACTGAAATTTCAGAGGTAATACAGTAATTTTCTTTCTTTTCTTTTCTTTTTTTCTTTTCTTTTCTTTTCTTTCTTTCTTTCTTTCTTTCTTTCTTTCTTTCTTTCTTTCTTTCTTTCTTTCTTTCTTTCTTTCTTTCTTTCTTTTTTCCTTCCTTCCCTCCATTCTTCCCCTTCCTCCCTCTTTCTTTCTTTCCTTTCTTTTCTTCCTTCCATTCTTCCTCCCCTTTCTTTCTTTCTTTCTTTCTTTCTTTCTTTCTTTCTTTCTTTCTTTCTTTCTTTCTTTCTTTCTTTCTTTCTTTCTTTATTTCTTTCTTTCTTCCTTCCTTCCTTCCTTCCTTCCTTCTTCTTTCCTTCCCTCCATTCTTCCCCCTTCCTCCCTCTATCTTTCTTTCCTTTCTTTCCTTCCTTCCATTCTCCCCGCCCCCTTTCTTTCTTTTTTTCTTTCCAGATTGCTCACTCAGAGCTACCAACATGTCTTAGCTTTGGTTTTTGCTGCGAAAGAAATTAATGAAAATCCTCTCATCTTACCCAACATCACCCTAGGCTTCAACATCTTTAATGACTTTTTTAGTCCATTATATACATATGAAGCTACAATGGAACTTCTCTCTGCTCCAAATGGAATCATCCCTAACTATAAATGTGGTCTTCAGAATATTCTAATAGCAGTTATTAAGGGACCAGGTTCCATGGATTTTTTGGATATGGCTACGATCCTGACTTACTACAAGTTTGCACAAGTAAGTTCTTTAAGGAAAACCCAGACTGAGTTTTTAAACCTCTTCCATTTTGTAGTATTTCTTGACTTTTATTATATATTTTGGAGACATAAAATACAATGGCTGAATTATCTCATCTGAAAATCTAGCAAATGTAATTAATGCAAAAATTATCAATAGACCTAACTATTTATCTGTCCCATTTTGCTGGTTTCATTTAGGTTGCATATGCCTCTACTCTAGAGACCAAGACCCAAACTCCATCTCACTTCTTCTACTGGATGCTCCCAAATGCTCTCCGCCAGTACAAAGGATTTCTTCAGCTTTTTTTGCATTTTGGCTGGACCTGGGTTGGAGTGCTTTACCTTAACATTGGCAATATAGCAGAGATTTTGTGGAGGAATATCTTTCCCATGTTTTCCAAAAGAGGTGTCTGCTTTGAGTTCATAGAAAAATTACCAGCTGGCTTTCTCAGTGAGGATGAAAAAATAGTTCATCAATCACATGCAATTTTAAACAAGGTTTTCAACAGCACAACTAATACTGTGTTGCTTCATGGGGAATTTCAGAGTATATTAAATTTAAGGTTTTTACTCAACCTGTTGGAATTTAGTAATGTAGATTATAATACGAAAGTTTGGGTGATGACAGCAGATGTTGACTTCTCATCGGTTTTCTTTCAAAGGAGTTGGGACATTAATTTCATGCATGGAACTCTGTCTCTGTCAGTAATATCAGTGGAGGTATCGGGATTCCAAAATTTTGTTCACATGAGAAATCCAGCTTTGGACAAAGAAGACAATTTTTTAAAAGAATTCTGGCAACAGACGTTTAATTGTTTTCTCTCAATGTCTTCTGTAAAGGAAGAGGATGAGACTATATGCACTCTGGAGGAGAAACTTGAGAATCTCCCCATGACAGTGTTTGAAACCAGCATGACTGCCCACAGCTACAGTGTCTACACTGCTGTCTATGCAATTGCCCATGCTTTGCATATTCTGTACTCTTTCCAAGGCCAGCAAAGGACAATGAGGAGGCAGAAAGTCCTCAATCAAGAGTCATGGAAGGTGAGCAGGCTACTTAGAACATTGATTCAATTGCAGAGTTGTATATCAATCTTGCTTTATCCTTAAGTCTATCAGATATATTTTCTAGTCTTATTAAATTCCAATACTTGTGGTTTATCTAGTTGCATATTTCACAAGCAACAGTCATAATGTGTTTTATGAGTACCAGATGTGTGTGCCAGTGGTGGGATTAAAATATTTTTGCCACCAATTCGGTGGGCATGACTTGATGGGCACGCTTTGCACACGTGCACACACTTTGCATGCACACATGCACCAAACATGCACTTTGTGCAGGCTTAGAGGTATTTTAACTCACCTCCTTCAAGCCTGCACGATCCCAGTCGCTTCATCAGCTGCCACGTGGCAGTATTCTGTGCCGCGCAATGCAGCTGCATTTCAAATTCAGCAAATAAAAGTGAGTATGGAGCCCAAGCAGGCGAGTGGGCCCAACAGCAGAGAGGCAGAGAGAACTGATTCAATCTCTGCTGCTCATCACTGCTACTGGCTCGCTAGAACTGGGCTGAACCAGGCCAATGCCGCCACTGGTGTGTGCTTTGTATTCTACATGATAATATGTATTTTTTTAAATTTTCTTTTCTAGTTTTAGAGTTATCTTAACTTCTAGTTTGTACTGATTTTAAAATTTGACTGCATTGCTTACATATTATTGTCCAAATTTTTGGAATATTTCTTCTGGAGTTGCAATGTTATTGCATTATAAACATATTTATTCTATTTGTCAGGCTCAATATAAAACTATCCATTTAGGTGATATAATAGCAGTGTTTCAATATCTCAGGGGCTGACACAAAGGAGAGGGGGTCAACCTGTTCTCCAAAGCACCTGAAGGCAAGACAAGAAGCAATGGAAGGAAACTAATCAAATAGAGAAGTAAACTATAACTAAGGAGAATTTTCCTTATAATTAGAATGATTAATCAGTGGAACAACTTGCCTCCAGAAGTTCTAGGTGCTCCAACACTGGAGATTTTTAATAAGAGATTAGACAACTGTTTGTCTGAAATGGTATAGAGTTTCCTACTTGAGCAGGGAACTGGACTAGAAGACCTCCAAGGTTCCTTCCAACTCTGTTATTCTAAATTAAAATTACATTCTGATTTTGCACTGAAAAAATGTGAAACATAACTTTACCTGAGCAAAGACAAACCTGTCAATTTCTATAATATGAGGAACATAATTTATCTATTTGGTTTTTCTGAATTGTACATCATTTATTACTAATAACTATATAATCCCGCAATTTACATGCCATTTTAGAAATATATAGAAGCTTTAAGTGGAATTATATTTCCAAATATTTTACCTTGTAATGTATGAAATGTTTAATTTGCTGAATTGCTGGTTTTGATTATAGTAGCCTGCTGAATGTTTTGAAGGGCAATTAATTATGGTATGAATGTTGATTTAATGAAATCTTTTTATCTTTTTTATCCCCTGTTTCTAAAGCTCCACCATTTTCTCCAGAGCATATCATTTAATAGCAATACTGGAGAGATTTCCTTTGATAAAAATGGAGAAATAATTTCTGAGTTTGATATTATAAACTGGATCACATTTCCAAATCAGACATTTCTTAGAGTCAAAGTTGGAAGGATAGATCCAGAAACTACCTCTGACAAACCATTGATTATTTCTGAAGAGAAGATAATTTGGCCCAGCCGGTTTAATCAGGTGAAATTCAGCTCATTTCAAAATGAATAGTTTCAATTTTACTATGGTCAGTCATGAATATTCAGGTGCATATGTCAACAGAAATTAAATATATTATCTTCCAAACATTCTGAAGTAAAGTGCACTTCTGACTATTTTTAAAAATAATGCTTTGTAGATATCCTATTGTACAGCAACAGCAGATTTAATATTACTTCTGAAAGTCTCTCTAATACTCTAGAAAATAGTAGCAATTTTTTCCCTTATTAAAGCAAACAATATTTAGAGTGTCTATAATTCAATCTTTTCAGTGGCGGTAATTTATTGTTAGATTTACACACTTAGGTTTGTGAAGGAGTTCTCGACAGCTTAGATATTAATTTTCATTTATGTTATCCCCAGAAGAAAAATTCTATTTTACGTTGGGTTTAATAAGTTTGACTGGTCCATAATCCCTTGGAATTGAGGTGTCCACAGTCCTCCTCCAACACTTTTACCAATGTCATAACCACCTTCCTTTCATTCACGTCTGTAATATTATTATTATTTCACCATAAGATGGTAAAATAATAATATTATAATGAACTTATAGTGAAATAATAATATTATGATGACCTTATAGTGACCTTTATAAAAGATCAACCTTTATCTTTTTGAAGTTCTACCTGAATATATGTAGGTTTCAGTAAGGCTCAGACATAACTTGGTGCATGTACTTTTTGCACCTAGTTACTCTTGGTGGAAATCCCCAAGTTTTGGCTAGTACAGACATTGAATAAACATATAAATAAATTAATAAAGAATAAGTGCAATTGAAAACTATATAGATAAGATAGATAAGATAACCTTTATTGTCATATACCTACAACCTAACTTATGTATTTATCACTGTGTTTCAGGAAACAGTTTGCTTTTAAGTTTGATGAGAGCTGATTATTATTTTTCAAACAAACAATTTTATTTTGTTCATGCAACTAGTTTTTCTTTCACCTGTTTTGCTTTCCAATGTCACAAAAGTTACTCCAAACTGAGTAAGAGATGGAATTTGCTTCTGTCAAACTTCCTCATATGTTTCATGTATTGTATATCTTATTTCAAATAAATGAAAGAGAATAGAGATCTATGCTATTCATTCATACATACCTGTAGCTTGAACACTGTTTTTCTATATTACAAACTATTTTTGTTTTCTATTGTGGGACAGGAGCGGCCTCTTTCACTTTGTAATAATAAGTGCCTTTCAGGTTACAGAAAGACCAAAATTGAAGGAAAATTGTTTTGCTGTTATGATTGTACTCCATGTCCAAAGGGCAAGATCTCAGACAAAACAGGTAAAAGGGAGAGAGGGAGAGAAAGATGGAAGGAGCGAAGGAGGGAGGGAGGGAGAGAGAGTAAGAGAAAGGAAGGAAGGAAGGAAGGAAGGAAGGAAGAATGGAAGGAAGGAAGAATGGAAGGAAGGAAGGAAGATATGTACCAGTAGCTATAGTTTATCTAAATGAAACAGGATAGTATACTAGTATAAAAACATGTTTTCATACCAATCTTTTATAACAATTATTCTGTTTGTTTACTATTAATTGACTGCTTGAAGCTGAAGACATTCTGATGGATGAAAAGGTTAGGTTCAGAGCAGAATTATTAGTGTTTGATCTGGCTTTGATGCTGCAACACCTAGTAGAAATGTATAGTCATAAATCTATCTATTTTTCTACAGCATTTATTGCCTTTAGGTCAGCTTTCAACATAGGAACTAAATCTAAAATCTGGCATACATTTAAATACACTAAAATAAACAAACCTCTGCTAAGTAAAATTCATAAAATCATAAGGTTGAATGTCAGGTATGGCAAAAAAGTATATGTCATTAAGGAAGGGAGTTGGATAGGAATATGTATTGGCCCTAGTTTTATTTATTTTATATAAACTTGTAGGTTCTTCACTTAAGTGCTTCTACTTTTCATTTCCCCAAATTAATGTTCTTCCCTACAGCTGTTTTAGAAGGGAAGAACCTTGTTAAACACTGATCCTATGACACAGGTATCATAGAAACACAACCTGGTCAGTTGACAGATATGTTTGCCATCTCTAGCCTTTTTAATCTAAATTTACAAGTCACTGATCATGTTTATTTACATTAGTCTGTAGATAATCAAGACAATTCTCTCTCTCTCTCTCTCTCTCTCTCTCTCTCTCTCTCTCTCTCCTAGAATTTTTTTACGTTACCCTTACCATGTCCCCACAATGGTTGGGAAAAAATCATTGTTATCAGGGGTTAACTTTGCTTTGTATGTCTTATTGTATTTATTTTTATTGGTCAATGATTAAAATAAAGTTTCTGTACATACCAGGGGTGGGCTTCAATTTTTTTTAGCAAGGGCTGTCTGCCTTAATGACTGGCTGGGTGGCATGTGGCTGGGTAGTCAGGGCTGGGTGGTCATATGACTAGGTGGGTGTGGCCAACTTGACCTTGTTTCTTTGCCCTGATTACCTAAAAAGAAGTTGTGTATTATTTCATGCACTTAATACTTAAATAAAAGACTGAGTGAAACCAGGCTTAATAGACAGGGATCTTGGAGTCTTAGTGTAGTTTCTGGTGAGTTATGTGATTCTTATTATTTGGGAATTAATCTTGTCAGAGGCTAGTGGCTATGTTATCTGATTTTTTCAATGGCTCTCCCTCTTCAAGTGCTTTATCTAACAACACTTTTACGAGGTGTGAAATGCTCTTGGCTGAATGCCCAGAAAGGAAAAAAAATAAAAAAGGTATCAGTTTATTATTCTAGTCTTTCTTTGGGCTCTCTGAGGCCCAAAGAATCTTTGCTAGAGTCTTAGCCATAAGGCACAGAAAGAATTTAGTATATTTTGACTTAAATATATACATTTGGTTTTTTTTAGATATGGAAGATTGCTTCCAATGCCCAGAAGATCAATATCCAAACAATAAACAGGATTTATGCTTGCCAAAATATATATCCTACCTGTCCTACAGAGACTTGTTGGGGACAGTCTTAGCCACATCAGCTCTTGTACTTTCTTTTATCACAATCTTTGTGCTAGGAATCTTCTTGAAGAACCACAACACTCCCATCGTCAAAGCCAACAACCGTAGCCTCTCCTACACCCTTCTTATCTCCCTCCTCCTCTCCTTCCTTTGTTCTCTGCTTTTCATTGGCAGACCCATGAAGGTGACCTGTCTCCTTCGACAGATTGCTTTTGGGATCATCTTCTCAGTGGCTGTTTCTTGCATGTTGGCCAAAACCATCACTGTGGTCCTTGCTTTCATGGCCACCAAACCAGGATCGAGGATGAGGACATGGATTGGGAAAAGACTGTCTCTTTTCATTGTTCTTTCCTGTTCTTTTATTCAAAGTACTTTTTGTATGGCATGGCTTGGAATTTCTCCCCCCTTCCCAAACTTTGATATGTGGTCTATAAATAGTGAAATAATTATAGAATGTAACGAAGGTTCGGTTGCAATGTTTTATTCGGTTTTAGGTTTTATGGGCTTCCTGGCCTTTATTAGTTTTATTGCAGCTTTCCTAGCCAGGAAGTTACCGGACACTTTCCAGGAAACCAAGTCGATTACTTTCAGCATGTTGGTGTTTTGCAGTGTCTGGTTGTCTTTTGTTCCTGCCTACATAAGCACCAAAGGAAAATACACAATAGCTGTGGAGGTCTTTGCCATCTTGGTCTCTAGTGCTGGGCTTCTGGCTTTTATCTTTTTCACCAAATGTTACATTATTATAATTAGACCAGATCTTAATAAAAGGGAACAATTAACAAAAAGAGTGAAATAAACTATATTGTCACTATTTTTCCTCTAGTTGTAAAAATACAATAGTCCATGACATTTAAATTGTTCTTGACATATTTATCTTGTCAAAGTATGGCATTCTATATATCGCCATTATTATTATAGCAATAAGAAGGAAGTTGTGTGTGTTCTTTTTTCTTTTTGTAATCTCTGAGATAGACTTTGAATTCAAAGACTCTCACACAATCCATATTCAGTTTTGTTCTCATGGTACCAGGGGTGGGATTCAGTTTTTTTAACAACTGGTTCTGTGGGTGTGGCTTAGTTGGTGGGTGTGGCTTGGTGGTCATGTGACTGGGTGGGCATAGCCAACTCGACATCATTCATGTCAAGGGGCGCTTCTCCTCGTCTGGCCTCTCATGACAGTGGGGATGCTGCAACAGTCATAAGTGTGAAAAATAGTCATAAGTCACTTTTTTCAGTGCCATTGTAACTTTGAATGGTTACCAAATGAATTGTTGTAAGTCAAGGATTACCTGTACAAAAATACACAAAGTTTCTTTGCTTGCAAAAAGCTGCCCTAAATATCATTAGATTAAAAATACATGCAAGCCGGAGTTACAAATCAGGCAGGGTGCCAGAGTACCTTGAGGAATGAAAATATTTAACATGTAGTGATAACTATCAGGCAGCCAACTTTTGCTCATAAAATGAAACCCTTTAGCAGAGCGGTCATTTAAGCTCTCCAGAAAGAGCACACCCAGGAGAAGCAATCTTTAGATCCATCTGAACACTTAAAAACACCAGCTGTTCTCACTCACTTCACAAGATATCCTAAGGAAATCACCCAGATTTAAGGAAAGGTCACATGTCCCCCAGAAAGGCAGTAAAAAAAATGAGTGCCAAGCTTGCATCCTGCCTTTTGGAAGTATACCCCAAAAGAACAGTGCCAGATAGTATTAAAGCAGTGAAGGAAGCCCCCCCCCCCAAAAAAAAATAGAAAAAGAAACCATGAGGCAAGAAAAAAATTCAAACACAATACAAATAATTAAATCATAACAGTAGCTGTTGCTTGTTGAAGCTGAATAAGGAAAATTATCCCATCAATAAAGAGTTAAACTTCATTAAGCACAAAATAACCTTCACCAAAAAACAGCTTTAGACCAAAACTCAGAAAGAGTATGTAAACTCACATTTGAATGTCAATCCTTCTAGCTAGCCAAGAAGCCTTGCTGAATGTCACTCATCTTGGTTCCCTGTCACTAAAAGCTTTGCTTCATTATTCAATTATTTCTTCAAAGTGCTGATGGTCCAGGGAAGTATTTCCTCCCAACAGCAGTGTAAAAATCTTAAAACAACCCTTTCCCTTTAAGAAAGCCAAGCCTCACAAGCTCCAGAGACAGGAAGTCTAGGCTATCTGCCAATAATGTAATAAGGGTGAAAAAAAACAGATTGCTTCTACCAGTTCTCTGAACTATTTAGAAAGTTAACAAAGGGTTCTATAGAACTGGATAGAACCGGTAGAATCCCACCCCTGCATGGTACAATTTCAATGCTATTGTCTGTATATCCTTTACTGGTCATGGTCCAGGTATTCTAGGGAACACTATTTTTAATTTTAGTTGAAAAGAATTGCTCTGATTTCCTTTAACTTCACAAAACAGGTATAATTTTGTTACCTATTATCAAGATCTACTTTCAAGTTGAATTATCCCATTCAAGCTGATATATCTCATTTCATTTTCATAGACCTATTTACTGTGACAGGAGTCCAAATATTTCTTATGTTGTCTTTTTAAAAAAAATTAAGCATTGTGTCAATTCAGTTCATTTTAAATAGTCCTTTCTCAAGCAATTAATTTCTGTCTGTAATTATTATTATTTTTTTAAATTTTACTACTCCATAGCTTATTGAATTGGCATATTTTATTGATATTAAAGGAACATCTGACACTTCATTGTAGAAAGTATATTTGGTAATCAATTGTATCAGTTCGTTCATATTTGCATTGCATCTGTTCTTTTCAATAAAAGTCATTTTCCATTTGCTCGTTCAATTAGTGCTTTATTACCCGGTTAGCAAAGGTTTAGATGACAGTATGGAAGAGGACATGAAAGAAAATATAATAATATTCTCTTTCTCTATATAGCAGCAATAGCACTTAGACCCATATACCTTTTTATAGTGCTTTACAGCCCTCCCTAAGAGGTTTAAAGAGTCAGCATATTGCCCCCAACAATTTGGCTCCTCATTTTACCCACCTCAGAAGGATGGAAGGCTGAGTCAACCTTGAGCCTGGTGGGATTTGAAGTGCCAAATTGTAGGCAGCTGGCTGCAGAAGTAACTTGCAGTACTGCACTCTAACCACTGTGCCACAGAGTCTCCTATAACTTATATGCATGAATCTGTGCACATACAATACCAAATAAACCCTTCTTTTACCTAAATCTCTGTGCAGCTTTTCTATTTAGCACTGTTTCTTAAACAATAACTTGGTAAAACACTATTTTCTTCAATTTCCAATTCTCCAGGTTTTTATATGAATTCCATAATCAATGAAATAATTGTTGAAGGTAATGAAAAATCAGTTGTAATGTTTTATTCTATTTTAGCTTTTACGGGTTTCCTGGTCATTAGTTTTATTGTAGCTTTCTTATCTAGGAAGATACCTGACACTTTCTAGGAAACCAAGTCTATTATCTTCAACATGCCTATTTTTGCATTGTGTGGTTGTTTTTTGCCCTTGCATATTTGAGGGCAAGCAAGTACATGACAAGTGTGGAGCCATCTTGTCCACCAATTCTGGTCTCCTGGCTTTTCCTCCAAATGCTACATCGTTACAATGAGGCCTGATCTCAACCAAAAAGAGCATTAAAAGATTGAATTAATTTGTTTTGTCATCAACATTTTCTTTTCATTTTTTGGAGGGGTCAGGTGTTACGATCATTAGATCATTTGTACTGTGCCTCTCAGGTAGCATTTGTGAGCAGTGTTTTAGTTGGCATTTTATGAGCATTTATAATTCTTACCATATTGACAAAAAAAATCAGAAGATAAAATAGAAGCTGAATAGTCAAGACCTTGTTGATGATCCAAACTCTGTCAAGGACCTTGGAGTACTCATCTCTAATGACCTAAGTGGTAGCGCCCACTGTAACTACATAGCCAAAAAGGCATTAAGAGTTGCTAACCTAATCCTGCATAGCTTTTTGTCTGGTAATATCACACTACTAACTAGAGCATACAAAACATTTGCTAGACCAATACTTGAATCAGTCGGGAACCCCCATTATGTATCTGATATTAATACAGTTGAGAAAGTCCAGAAATATTTCACAAGAAGAGTTCTCCACTTCTCTACTCTTTGCAGAATACCTTATGCCACCAGACTTGAAATTCTAGATCTAGAAAATCTAGAACTATGCTGCCAACGAGTCCGATCTAAGTATAGTACATGAAATTATATATTGCAATGTCTACCTGTCAATGAATACTTCAGCTTCAACCATAACAACACAAGAGCAAACAATAGATACAAACTCAAGGTAAACCGCACCAAACTTGATTGCAGAAAATACGACTTTATTTATTTATTTATTTATTTTATTCATTTTGATTTGTCAATTGCTTACAAGATAATAGGTATAAATATATACATGTTATGAATACATGAAATGAGTACATATAAGAAAAATAAAAGAAACAATAGGACAGGGACAGTAGGCACGTTGGTGCGCTTATGCACGCCCCTACAGACCTCTTAGGAAAGGGGTGAGGTTAATAGTAGACAGACTAAGGTTAAAGTTTTTGGGGTTTGGGAAGAAACCACAGAGTCAGGTAGAGTATTCAGACATTGACCACTCTATTGCTGAAGTCGTATTTCCTGCAATCAAGTTGGGTGCGGTTACCCATTCTTGGTTTCTATCTATTGCGTGTTCTTCTGTTGTTATGGTTGAAGCTGAAGTATTCATTGACAGGTAGGACATTTGCAATGTGATTTTATATACCATGCTTAGATCAGACCGAAGGCATGTATTCAGGTTTTCTAGGTCTAGAATTTCAAGTCTGGTGGCATAAGGTATTCTACAACGAGTAGAGGGTGGAGAACTGTTCTTGTGAAATATTTCTGGACTTTCTCCCAACTGTGCTAATATCAGATACGTAATGTGGGTTCCAGACTGATGAGCTGTATCGAGTATTGGTGTAGCAAATGTTTTGTATGCTCTAGTTAGTAGTGTGATATTACCAGAGAAAAAGCTATTTAGGATTAGGTTAACAACTCTTAATGCCTTTTTGGCTATGTAGTTACAGTGGGCTCTAGCACTTTGATCATTAAAGATGAGTATTTCAAGGTCCTTTACAAGCTTGGATCATCAACAAGATCTTGACTATTCAGCTTGTATTTTATTTTCTGATTATTATTTTTGCCAATATGTAAGACCAGAGCATTTATTTGTTGAGATTTGAAGTTGCCATTTGTTTGACCATTCTGATACATAGTCAAGATCTTTTTCAAGGGTAGCAGTATTGTACAGCTTTACATCATCAGCGAAAAGAAAGCAGTTGCTCTTAATATGATCACAGAGGTCATTTATGTAGAATATGAAGAGAGTTGGTCCTAGAACACTGCCTTGGGGGACACCACTATTGACAGGTACAGAATTTGATAGGACACTCCCAATATTGACCATTTGTTGTCTGTTTGACAGGAATGCTTCTATCCAGTTATTCAGTTGTCCAGAGACACCATAGGATTTTATTTTTAGGAGTAGTTTGTGTGTGTACCACTGAATCAAAGGCTTTACAGAAGTCTATGTTAGATTGTGTCTATTGGTTTGCCGTGATCGAGTTGTGTAGTCCATATGTTTTTGCAGTGTAAGAGTTGCAAATTACAGGATAGTTTTTCCTGAAACCAAATTGTTTATTGTAGAGTAGGTTGTTTGTCTCTAAGTGGAGGATAATGGATTGGTTAATAATTGTTTGCATGACTTTACAGGTGACACAGCATAAAAAGATTGGTCTGTAATTTTCAACTAGGCTGGGGTCTCCCTTTTTGAAGATGGGGATGACCATGTGGCTTGTGACCATAGTTTTGGCAAGGAGCTGGTCTGAAAGATTTTCAAGATTATGCTTAGAGGTTTGGCTATGGCAGTGGATAGCTTTTTAAGAAGTAGGCACATATTCCATCGGTCCAATAGATAGAGATGGTTTTTAGATTGCGTAGTGCTTTTTCAACATTGTCTTCTGTAAAATCGATATGTATTAGATCATTGTAGTTGTCTGTGGTTCGGCTAGGAAATACTGGGCATGATCCATTGCTGTTTACAAATACTGAGCCAAGAAGAATGTGTTACAGATGGTGTCGTCATTGCAGTCTTTACCATAGGTGCTATCAGGGGTGGGATGGATCTCTTGAGTCTTTTAGTTTGTTGTTTACAAAATTGTAAAAACGCGGGTGGAATTGGTGCACAGAAGGTTTTTTTTTCCTCTTGTTTCATGTGATAATTGGTGCATTCAGTCTTTATCTGGTGGCATAAATTTTGTATCAACTTTTTTGAAATTGACAGCGTGACCAGATTTTTTTCCACCAGAGTGATCTCTTTTTGGATTCCAGTTTCCTTATTGTTATGGGTAATCTGTTTTTTTGTTTTGGGAGTTGTTGTTGGTACATATAGTTTGATGGCTTTTGACTTCAAGTAAAAATATGTTGTAATGGTCTTCAACAGTATTGCATCCAGTGAAGAGATTGCCAATCAAGGGATGAGAGATCATTGTCTATAAGATCATAATTGCTGTTTTTGAAGTTATAATTGGTGATTACATCATTGTGATGATTTTTGTGTGGGCGTATGTTGAGACAAAAGTCAATCATATTGTGGTCACTGCTGGAAAAAGGGTTCTTTAGTTTGTATTCCGTAAATTAAATTGCAGAAGATGAGATCGAGCCAGTTGTTTAGTCTAGTGTTGTTGGTTACTAGTTTTTTCCAGTCCCAGATTTGTAACAGCATTGTAGAAGATTGCATGTATGGGTTCAGTTGTACATTCATTTAGGGTCCAGTCAATATGAGGTGATTGAAGTCACCAAGAAAGATAAGCGTGTGGGCAGGATGCTGCCATGTTAAGTAGTGTGTTAGCTTGTTTGCATGTTCAATGTCATAATCAGGAGCTCTGTAACCTAGCAAGAACGAAACGTGATATTTAAGGACAGTTCACAGGCGATGGTCTCAGGAAGAGCAAGCTCCTGGGTAACTTGGATGTTTTTAGATGTAAGGACTTTTTTATATACCAACACCTCCTGTCTCACAATTTCGCACGATCTGATCAGTCAAACAGATCATGATAGTCTCTTTCTGTGGTAATAGAGTCAGGGAGAGATGCGTTGGTCATGTTTCAGCAGAGACAAATATGATGTTTAATTTAGTCATATTTAGTAAGAGGAGAAATTCAGGTATTTTATTTGCAAGGCTTCTTGCATTGAGTAGCTGTTGTCACATTTAAGGCCAGTTGTTGGTTGGAATAGAGGTAGTTAGGGGCATGCGCTAAATCTTGGGTGATTGTTGGATTGGTTGAGATAGAGTTGTAGGTTGAAGGTTACGAAAAGCTGAGTTACTTGGGTTGTGTGACTTACTTTTGATACAGTCAGCATGGTAGTCAATGTACAGGTCCTTCTCTCCATTGTCTAGATGTTTTTTTGAGTTCAGTGCGGAGTTACGGAGGCCGGGCACATTTCTTTATGGTTGGGTCAGGGCGACAACGAGGTTCTTACTGGTTGCAGTTGGTTTGGTGGTGAATTTATAGTGTAAATGAATTTACATTTGCTTGATTCATTTTGCAAATGACCCTGCAGAAGCGTGGGGCCACAGAGCACGTCTCTGTTTTTGAGCTCTCAGCCAATGCCAGGAAATGTCAAGTATTTCATCAGGAGATGGTTGATGCTTGATAATCACTGATGATATTGGCTGACAGCACACATTGTGATGTCATCATTATCATTGATGTCCTCTAGAACCAAAATAAGATGGTGTCTGGACATTTCCGTTCACACTCAACACACACCCTCTGATGAGAGTTGGGATATCATTATTTGTCTGGTTTATGTTTTGGGATTGGGTTGTGGATTGGGTTGTGGTTGTTGGGTAGAATGTGGTTTGCTAGCTATTGGATGTTCAGGTTTTTAACGTTGTGTCTTTTTTTTTTCAAGGTTGTATAATCTTTCTTTTAAGGTATCCAGGGATGCTACTATGGTGTCAAGGGATGTTATTGTTGTGTTTCTATAGTATCAACTCTTTCAAACAAATCCTGTTTGGGTCTCCATGATTTGCAGAGATAATGAAACTCATTGGATGATTCTAGGTATTGGATTATTTGCTAAGGGTAATCCCAAGCAGTCATGATAGGCGTATTTATATACATAGAGAACATTTGATGGAGTTTTCATTATCCTTTAGGTTTGTAGCATTTAAGGCATGTGCAGGAGTCTTGTGGTTCATTGGTGGGGATTACTTTCTCTTTAGGTTGTGGTTCGGCATTGGATTTTTCTTGGCATGGTAGGTTTTGTTAAGATGGTACATTGATTAAATTAATTAATGGAACAATTTTGTGTAATCAATATAGCCAATATCACACAACCAATCAATTGCAATAATCTCTAGTCAAATAATTTTCTAAGCAACAATCAGCCTAATCAATTAATTATACTAATCGCTAATCAATTAATTACACTAATCATTAATCACACTGTTAAATTAAATTCACTAAATCACTGATTTTACTAATCAATTAAATTACATGAATCTCGATCTTTTACACTAATCAGTAATCACACTATTTGCACTAAACACTCTAATCACACTAATCAATTAAAACAATAAATCAATTAAACCATTAATGCAATATTTTATAAAATTGATTATCTAATCATTGATATAGGTGATGAGGTAGAAAAGTTGTAAGTTTTGAGGTAATGAATTAATCAGTGTTTGATTAAAGTAATGAGTGTATTGAGAGTCTGCAAGGAAAGGGTTAATTGTTTTACTAGCAGCTGTGATTTACTGGGTGGGAGGAATTTGTGCTCTGATTGCTCCTGCTATTACTCTGTAAACAATAGGCTGTAACAAGATGTTCAAAGCACAAAGCTGGATTTTTGAAAGAGAGCAAAACTTGCTGAATTAAAACACTTTAACTGCAATCAATATGTCTCTGAGTAAGATTGTTTTCCAATGTTTCCTAAAGTTCTTCAAGTTGAGTAGTAGTAAAAATACAGTCCAGAAATTTGGGTTAAACAATCCAATTTGTCCTTTACTTTTAAGTTACTTCTAGTTGCAATATCTTTTTTTTAACTAAATCTGACAGACACTCCAGATCGTTAATTGCAGCTATTTTCCTCCTTTCAGAGTCCCACTTTCAAGAAAATTCCACTGCAGAAATTGGGTGATTCTTACCAAGACTAAGCATGCTGTTACAAGATCTTTCCTTTCTTGTTCACTTCTGTCTCCAGCTGCCTTCCTGGCTTCCGATTTAGCCATGCTGGCAGTTCTCTTGCAGTGAATTAGGATGAGGGGGTTTTCTTGGTCAGTCGAGGAGACTCTCCTCTCCCTGCGACCACGAAGCATTTCTCTGCCTTTGCCACCCATCCAGGGTGACGTTTGGCTCCCTAAGAGCCTCAGGGCTTTCTCCTCCCTCCTTGTTTCTCCCCTGCCAGCTGTCTGATGTGGCTCCGGAGAAACTGTGTGAGATAGCTAATGGAAACACGTTGTCTGTGTGGAAGATACCTCTTTCAGCTGTGTGAGGAATTTAAATGAAGGTCTCGTTGTTTGCACTCCACTGGCTCCAAGTGATCCAGTTCAAGAGAGCTCCACCAGTGGTTAATAGGGCTCGATGGAAAGAGCTTCACTTCTCTGGGAAGGAGGAGCGGGCTCCAGATCAGCTAGCAGGAGCTCTGCCCAGCATTAATAGGGCTCCACGGCTTCCAGAATCCAGCATGTTTTGGGCTTAGTTTTTGGGCTCTGGTTTACTCATGGTTACTGGGTGCAGGCAGCAGCTTTAAAAGTGATTTCTGGTGCAGGTGGTGGCTTTATAGGAGATAGTACTCCAGGGTGAGAGCCTTACCTTCCTAGTTGGGCACCACCATGTTGAACACATGTTGAACAGCGACAGAGTGGTCAATGTCTGGAATGCTCTACCTGACTCTGTGGTTTCTTCCCCAAACCCCAAAAACTTTAACCTTAGACTGTCTACTATTGACCTCACCCCTTTCTAAAAGGTCTGTAAGGGGTATGCCATAAAGCACACCAACGTGTCTACCGTCCCTGTCCTATTGTTTCTTTTTATTTTTCTTATATGTATCCATTTTATATATTCATAATATGTTTATACTTATACCTGTTATCTTATAATCACTTGACAAAATAAAATAAATAAAAAATAAATTAAAGAGAAATAGAGTATTTCCAAGCCTCTAATTGGCAGTGTTACAAAGTTCTTTGCTTTCACTTTCCCCCTCCTTTTCCAAGCAAAATATAATAAGAATTAATAAAAAAAGAAAAAGATATTAAAAAAAGAAATAACTAAAAGGGAGTCTCTAGCTTAAAATGTAACCAAATCAAGAAGGAGGAAAAAAATAGATGAAAAAAACCAACCAGACCAGTTTCAAAATATAA